>NW_027198637.1:0-41696 GCF_038502225.1 Cherax quadricarinatus | reverse complement strand
TAAAGGGTGTGATAAAAGAGAAAAAGTTAGCTTATGAGAGGTTTTTACAAAGCAGAAGTGTTATAAGAAGAGCAGAGTATATGGAGAGTAAAAGAAACTTGAAGAGAGTGGTGAGAGAGTGCAAAAGGAGAGCAGATGATAGAGTGGGAGAGGCACTGTCAAGAAATGAAAATAAGAAAAAATTTTGGAGTGAGTTAAACAAGTTAAGAAAGCCTAGAGAACGAATGGATTTGTCAGTTAAAAACAGAGTAGGGGAGTTAGTAGATGGGGAGATGGAGGTTTTGGGTAGATGGCGAGAATATTTTGAGGAACTTTTAAATGTCGACGAAGAAAGGGAAGCGGTAATTTCATGCACTGGCCAGGGAGGTATACCATCTTTTAGGAGTGAAGAAGAACAGGATGTGAGTGTGGGGGAGGTGCGTGAGGCATTACGTAGAATGAAAGGGGGTAAAGCAGCTGGAACTGACGGGATCATGACAGAAATGTTAAAAGCAGGGGGGGATATAGTGTTGGAGTGGTTGGTATTTTTGTTTAATAAATGTATGAAAGAGGGGAAGGTACCTAGGGATTGGCAGAGAGCATGTATAGTCCCTTTATATAAAGGGAAGGGGGACAAAAGAGATTGTAAAAATTATAGAGGAATAAGTTTACTGAGTATACGGATAGTGAGGCTCAGGTTAGGGTGTGTAGAAGAGAGGGAGACTACTTCCCGGTAAAAGTAGGTCTTAGACAGGGATGTGTAATGTCACCATGGTTGTTTAATATATTTATAGATGGGGTTGTAAAAGAAGTAAATGCTAGGGTGTTCGGGAGAGGGGTGGGATTAAATTATGGGGAATCAAATACAAAATGGGAATTGACACAGTTGCTTTTTGCTGATGATACTGTGCTTATGGGAGATTCTAAAGAAAAATTGCAAAGGTTAGTGGATGAGTTTGGGAGTGTGTGTAAAGGTAGAAAGTTGAAAGTGAACATAGAAAAGAGTAAGGTGATGAGGGTATCAAATGATTTAGATAAAGAAAAATTGGATATCAAATTGGGGAGGAGGAGTATGGAAGAAGTGAATGTTTTCAGATACTTGGGAGTTGACGTGTCGGCGGATGGATTTATGAAGGATGAGGTTAATCATAGAATTGATGAGGGAAAAAAGGTGAGTGGTGCGTTGAGGTATATGTGGAGACAAAAAACGTTATCTATGGAGGCAAAGAAGGGAATGTATGAAAGTATAGTAGTACCAACACTCTTATATGGGTGTGAAGCTTGGGTTGTGAATGCAGCAGCGAGGAGGCGGTTGGAGGCAGTGGAGATGTCCTGTCTAAGGGCAATGTGTGGTGTAAATATTATGCAGAAAATTCGGAGTGTGGAAATTAGGAGAAGGTGTGGAGTTAATAAAAGTATTAGTCAGTGGGCTGAAGAGGGTTTGTTGAGGTGGTTTGGTTATTTAGAGAGAATGGTTCAAAGTAGAATGATATAGAGAGCATATAAATCTGTAGGTGATGGAAGGCGGGGTAGGGGTCGTCCTCCAAAAGGTTAGAAGGGGTAAAGGAGGTTTTGTGGGCGAGGGGCTTGGACTTCCAGCAGGCTTGCGTGAGCGTGTTCGATAGGGGTGAATGGAGACGAATGGTATTTGGGACCTGACGATCTGTTGGAGTGTGAGCAGGGTAATATTTAGTGAAGGGATTCAGGGAAACCGGTTATTTTTATATAGCCGGACTTGAGTCCTGGAAATGGGAAGTACAATGCCTGCACTCTAAAGGAGGGGTTCGGGATATTAGCAGTTTGGAGGGATATGTTGTGTATCTTTATACGTATATGCTTCTAAACTGTTGTGTTCTGAGCACCTCTGCAAAAACAGTGATTATGTGTGAGTGAGGTGAAAGTGTTGAATGATGATGAAAGTATTTTCTTTTTGGGGATTTTCTTTCTTTTTGGGTCACCCTGCCTCGGTGGGAGACGGCCGACTTGTTAAAAAAAAAAAACCATATGACATTTGCCTTAACAGCCTGATCCAATCAGCTTACAGCTTTCGACGTTAAACAGAAAGTCGTGCATACGAGGTCAGAAAACATTGACTCCGAATTGGGTGTACATACTGCGCAGCCACTCCACTGACTCTTTCCGAATCTTTGGTGTTAACACCTGCTGTGTTTTCGACTTCATCCTCTCAATAGAGTCCTATCCACTAATCTTGAATCAGCTTCAATCAGACGACCAACTGAAGACGAACAAAGCAATAAATTACTTGGTATATACCAGAATAGATGGTGACAAAATCCTATAATATCTCCATAAATTCCATACTGAAATATACTTAGGCTACTAAATTCTAACTGAAATATAGTTAGGTTACTAAATACTAACCTAACTATATTTCAATATGGAGTTTAAGTGGAGATATTATACTGAGATTTTATATAGAGATTTTATATAGGATATTGGTAGCTTAGTGTAGTGGTGGGTTTAGAGTGTACTGGTGATACATGAGTGTAGTGGTGGTGGCTTAGTGTACTGGTGGGTGGAGAGTGTACTGGTGATACTTGAGTGTAGTGGTGGGTGTAGAGTGTACTGGTGATACTTGAGTGTAGTGGTGGTTGTAGAATGTACTGGGAATATTTGAGTGCAGTGGTGGGTGTAGAGTGTAATGGTGATACTTGAGTGTAGTGGTGGGTGTAGAGTGTACTGGTGATACTTGAGTGTAGTGGTGGTATTTGAGTAGTGTTTGTAGTTAAGTGTAGTGACGGTATTCAGGGCTGGAAGCTGTTAGTTATTTTGACTTTATACAGAGCTTATACACCTTTTTTTCTGCATCAACATGCAAATGGGCAAATCGAATGAAGTCTTTGGAAGGAAAGAAAAGAGCACTAACTGTGAAGTCTCTTTCAGCCATTCGTTGGTCAGCAAGAGCTGATGCTACTGAAGCCCTTGTACATGGATGCAACTCTATTCAAAATGCCCTCAGAGATATTGAAAGTGACTGGGAACAAACACCCAAATAAGACATGAAGCTTGGGCACTGAGAGACAAAATGGATTGTCTTCAAACTGCTCTGATTGCTAAGATCTAGAACATAATCCTTATACGGTTCAACAGAACAAGCAAAGCTTTCCAAGGTGTTGAAGCTGACCTGAAAAAGGAGGTAGATTTAACTGATTCTCTGGAAAGGTTTCTGAAATCAATTCGAGATAGGTATGAAGAGCTGAAACTGGATGCTAGGAACATCTGTGGCAACACAGACTACAAATCAACTACAAGCAGGCAAAGAAAGAGAAACAAGCAATATGATGCAAACCCAGCATCAGTCTCAGAGGAAGTTTTATCTCCCAGAGAAAAATTCAAGGTAGCATAATAAGCAGTATATGACAGGTTCAATGTAGTAGTTAACTTATTCACTCTACCTGATGCAGAGATAAAAAATGAGGCTAAGAAACTTATCAGTGTTTACCCTCAAGACTTCAGTAATGTGTTTGATGAGAAATTTGTCCAGTTTGTAAGCTTGACCAAGCTCAGGTCATGTCTCACTCCAATTCAACAGGCAGTTTTACTGCATGATGAAGGGCTTGCTGATATCTTTCCAGGTGTTAATGTAGCCCTTAGAATATATTAGAGCATGATGGTCAATAGTTGTATAGGAGAATGGTCGTTCAGCAAATTGGCACTGATAAATGACAATGACTAATAATGACAATGATCCATGAAAAACTAAGTACTCTGTGCCTATTGGATGTTCAGAGAAGTGTCCTCAAGAATATACAGTTTGATGAGTTAGTTAAAGATTTGGCAGATGCTAAGTGTAGAAAGACATTGTGTAGACATTGCAGTGTGATCATGTGATGCATAAATGTGATGTATGGTTTGCTAATTACAGTTACTTATGTAATGTTTGATTTGTAAATTTGGTGATTTGCTGCAGACTGGAAAGATTATGCAAGAAATTTCCTTATTCCAGTCTCATGACTTTAAAAGTGTATTTATGCATTATGACCGTGGAAGCAAAGAGGAGAATGTATGAGAGTATAGTTATACCAATACTCTTATATGGGTGTGAAGCATGGGTGATGAATGTTGCAGTGAGGTGAAGGCTGGAGGCAGTGGAGATGTTATGTCTGAGGGCAATGTGTGGTGTCAATATAATGCAGAGAATTCGAAGTTTGGATTTTTTTTTATATTTTAATTAAAATAGTTCGATACAAAGTGACAGAAATATATTAAAAAGATACACGACAAAAGATTACTGCACAAGAATCTCACTTAACTCTAACACATAATAACAACACCATACAGTACAGTGGTAATACACTCTCACACACAACACACTATACATTACAGTGATATTGTTTTATTTGTTTAAGAACACCACTAACATGGTTACATATTACAAAACATCAAACACTGGAAATTATAAAGATTGTACAATAAAACATTGTGATAAAAAACAAACACACACAATGACACACACACAAGCACACACGTATACACAACATGATACTACATCAGGCACATACTAGGTATCGCTTCCGCCTGTCAACACACACGTATGCAAGACTTAATCTAAGATGTCAGGTGCCTAACAGAGCACCACGATACTCAAACATTAATTTAGGCGATTATCACGAGATCTTAACATAGACATAGGTATTTACGATTCAAAGAAGGAAACGGGATAATACTACAAGTCACAAAATAAAACATCCAATATAACGAAACAAAACTACGATGTGATATGTTACATCTCAACAAAACACAACGAAAAAAAATGCAATCAGTTTCAGGTAATATAATATAATATTACTGAAAAACACACAGCATAAAATATAAACATAAAATAAGAACCAATCGCTTATTCTAGGATACATAGCTATACAATATACACCAATGACTTGTATCAAGAGATAAATGACGGATGACCTTTTAACTTCTGTACATACAAAGCCTTAACAGTTATAGTGACGTCACCATCACATAGAAGACGTATATAAACACAGAGATAACAAAACATTCACATAACTATTATACACAGTTAGTCACAGCTGACCAGCCCATTAGAATACTCACTGAACGCTCACAAACTATCTCAAATCTCTTAACTCAAAGGCTTTATATTCAGACGGGAAGTCTTTCTCCCATCTCCCCTCATATACCAACTTATTTCGACACTTTGTCCTATAAATCGTTCCTGCTAAAACCTGAATTCTACTATTACCTTCAACGTGCCTCATTGCCCATGACACATAAATATAATCGGCCACAACGTACGACACCGCACTTTGTACACGCATATTAACCCTACATACATCAAAACTCAACGCTCGGAGCGCCAACAAACATCCCATCCCCCCACCAAGCGCAAAACCCTACTAAACCACTCATGTACCATGCCTAAAGTCTCACAGAAATTCACAACGTGAAAAGTAGATTCCTCTACCCCATCCGCCGGACAACTCCGGTCCTCCCCCAAACGCTTATTAAACAACACTACCCCGTATGGCAAGATTCCATGCAAAAATTTAAAAACCACTTCCCGTACTTGTGTTGAAGATATTGGCCTTACCAGCTAAGATATAATTTATAAATTTGAATATGAACACTTAGCTGATAAAGGACAGCAAATCGTCTACACAGCCGCCCCTGCAGACGAGGTCTAGAAGCTGTCGAAACCATCTCAACATGGGCTGTCAAAAAAATATAATTTGTAAGTAAATAAATTACCCCTAGGGGGTGTTATGTCAGCATATTTCATTCGATGATGGCTGACGATATACTTACTTGTTTGGACTCAATGGTCCGCATATCACCGGGGTTTATGATAAGTTTCTAACTCACGAATTTATACTCAACTGCGCAGTCAATAGTAGTACATCACGAGTTAGAACACTTACCTGGGTATATGTATCTGACCCGTAATTACACCCGGATATCTGTTGAGTTGATTGAAGAATAGTGTTCTTTGAAGAATGTCGCACTACACTCTGTTGGATCGCAACACTCGTTGTTACACTGTTCATCAATAATTGTTCACACAAAGTTATCACTGGAGAAGCTGATCACTGTGGTTTATGAGACACTTTGTTCACACTAACGCACAGATCAGTGTTCTTTGCTGGTTATCCTGGCGTCAGTGTCACTCTCACTAAAGTCAATGGTGGTCTCGCGACGCCACACCGCCCCAAGCCGTTGCTCCCCTAATACACAAAAAAAAATGCTGACCTAGTACCTTGCTTCCTTGCCACCTCCTCGATGAAGCAAAGCAGAATGCTTGATTCTTGCTGTCTTAAGCATAGACAACAATGTCCACTATTTTTACCATGGTAATAAAGTGGGTGCAGGATTTTCCTTAATTGTCCTGCTAAGTAAGAGATGTACTGTCTCTTATAAAAATACACTTTGCAACACCGCTGCAAGGAGCAGAGGTCACTTGACCACGTCGCATAACATCTGTGATCAATTACTCACTGTAGCAGTAAACAAGACGCTCGCCCCTTCTGAGAGGGCTTGGCCCCTCAGGGCTGAAAGGGGCTGAGGGGGCTGAAGGGGGCTGATACCCCCCTCCTGGAGAAAATTTCTCTACAACTTGAGCAAAGAGACGCAACTGTTGAACCCGCTTCCACATATCACTCCAGGCGTACATGGGGTACATTCCTTCAACTCGCACCATTACTCTTTCCATACCCGCCCTTTCCAAACTACATAATTTAACACGTCGCACGTCCCTCATGCGTAAAAAAACACGTGGAGCATCGACTCACACCTAATTAAATCCCTCCCTCCCCACCACCTGAGAAGGTCACGATACATTTCAGTTAACCCATCATGCATCCCACCCAGTCTGAGAAAACGATGCTTCACATAACACGCTATGACACGAGCCTCTAGAGACGAAAGAGACCTAACCCTCCCTGATGCATTGGTGTCTCTACCACCGCTCTTGTGAGCCAATCTCAACTGGAGCCCCACAAAAATCTATAAACTCTATGCAGAAGACGTTTGGCATCCCCCTGCAACAGAGGATACAGTGCAGCAACATGCCATACTTTGCTATAAAGCAGAACATTAATGACGATCGCCCTCTGGTGCAGGGTTAAATGTCGCGGCCGTAGATTATTTAAGCACCTTGAGACACTGTGTACCGCCCTCTCCGAGTTACATGTCCTCGTCTGATCAACTTCTCGCATATACTGAATACCATATATAGTAATACGATCAACCACCGTCCATCTCTCTGGACCCACCTCATCCCCCACCCACTCTCCCAACGCCATAATCCTCGATTTTTCTCTATTAACACACATCCCTGTAGCCTTACCAAATACATCAACAAGTCTCCCAACAAAACCCAATTGCTTCCTTGTACGTAATAGCACAGTAGTATCATCTACATAACCCACAAGGGCCGGTCGACCACTACTCGAACCCCACGACGAATCTACTCCCCGCCCACAAACGGCCCAGTAAAAAGGGTCCTGCATACATGCAAAAAGCATTTGAGACATGGGGCATCCCTGTCGAATGGGGGCCCCTGCTCAAGTAGACAAAGACACCTAACTTCCCATTAATTTGTACTTTAAAACCAGCACCATTGTACAATGAACGGGCCCACATGACGACCTCATTTCCAAAACCCTGCCATCTCATGAACTTCCACAGAACCTCCCTTTCCACACTATCAAAAGCAGCTTGCCAGTCTAAAGCCAAAACACCACCCCCACCCTTCGTTCCGCATTCATCGACAAACTCCCTGATATTCCCATGACCATCATACATCGATCTACCTGGCATGCCAAACTGACCCTTATGGATTATCTTATCAAACACTTTCTTAATCCTATTCATCAAAATTTTTGCATACAGTTTATAGTCAGTACACATTAACGATATGGGTCAATAGTCCTTAATCGCTAAGGGTATGTCACATTTTCTAACACCAAAACCGCCGTACGCTGAGACAAACCTAATATCCCCCCTCCTTTGTCGCATTGAGTAAACGAACCATAAAAGTCCTTATTACCTCCCAATGTTGGATATAAAATTCACATGGGATGCCATCAATATCTGGCGCCTTCCCCTTGCTCATTCCCTGCAATGCCTCCCACACTTCCGCATCAGTTATAGGCCCGCCCATGAGAAAGTGATCATGATCATTCAGCTCGCATCGTACACCCCACCCCAATTCCTGTATCGCATGCTCACTCACTTCTTTACTTTGCATTTGGAGCTTACACCATGTATCGACTTAAAAACTTATTCCTTCAGTTGTTGATAAGACCTGTCCCTCACTATACCCGTCAACTACATCCTGCACCACTAAACTCACAATTTCAGTCGGCTTATCACCCCACACAGCCTTCTCCACCCCACTCGAAATATGCGCCCCATCAAGAACCTTATTTTTCAGTACCTGGATTTGTTCCTTAAGATCGTCATTCTCGTTCACTGGGTAAATTCCAGACGCCTCTCCCTGTGCATAACAATGCCGTAAAGAACCCTCCACGTACCTCAGAAAACCATACCCCAAGCGAGAGGCCTCCTTACCCCGATGCACATAAAAATCCTTAATTCGAGGCATCACAACCTCATCCAATTGTCGCACTAAATCCCACCCTTCCCAGGAGTCTACTCCCATAGACGCCCATAAGTCCGTGAATAGTGTCCTATCATCTGCACTTTGTAGCAGTCACGTATTTAACTTCGAATATCTCTTAAAATGGTTTGGGAGACCCCCTCCCCCCCAGTCAAGCTCCACAAGAACTCCGCGATGGTCGGAGAAATAGACGTTAACACACACATTGATTACGACCACCCGCCGAAACACATACACCCTATCTAAGCGCGCCGCATAGCCCCTACGCACAAAAGTATGCTCAATCCCCAAGTCACGTCTTCCACTTACATCCACCAACCCCAGCCCAGACAACAAATCACCCAAAATAAGCGAACAAAATCCTGCCCCCTAGGCTCAACGTCTTTACAGCGCACCACACAGTTCCAGTCACCACCGACCACTGTAATATCCGGCAGGGGCCTCAAATAGTACACTAGGACATCTCTAACAAAAGTATTTTTAATATTAACATCATGTTCGTTCGGCCCATATACTCCTACGAAACCAACCCTTCTATTACCCCAATCTCCCATGACTCGCACCACCCAACCCTCCTCCCCTTCCTCCTAATGTTTCATCACAAACGGGCTGGTCGCTGTTATCAACACAGCCACTCCACCTTTCAGACTTCTCGAGTGAGTCAAATAAACATCATAACCATCTATCTCAATCAAACTTCCTACTTTATGATTATGTTCTTGCAAAAAACACACATCCACTGCAAAGCGATTCAACCACTCACGTACCAGCACACACTTTCTGAGAGTCTTCAAACCATTAACCTTAATAGTTACACACCTAACTTTGCCAAAGGAGGCTTTCCTCTAGGGGCCACCACACCCTTTTTCTCTTTGCGTCAGCAAGCACCTAAGGCACCGCCCGAAGTTGACAAATAGGCAGCAGAGAGTTTGCATAAATGGGGAGAAATCAAACTGGGGAAGCGTCACGAGCAGTGTTCCACAGGGGTCAGTGTTGGGCCCCCTGCTGTTTACAATATACATAAACGACATAGATGAGGGCATAAAGAGCGACATCAGCAAGTTTGCCGATGACACCAAAATAGGCCGTCGAATTCATTCTGACGAGGACATTAGAGCACTCCAGGAAGATTTGAATAGACTGATGCAGTGGTCGGAGAAGTGGCAGATGCAGTTTAATATAGACAAATGCAAAGTTCTAAATGTTGGACAGGACAATAACCATGCCACATATAAACTAAATAATGTAGATCTTAATATTACGGATTGTGAAAAAGATTTAGGAGTACTGGTTAGCAGTAATCTGAAACCAAGACAACAGTGCATAAGTGTTCGCAATAAAGCTAATAGAATCCTTGGCTTCATATCAAGAAGCATAAATAATAGGAGTCTTCAGGTTGTTCTTCAACTCTATACATCCTTGGTTAGGCCTCATTTAGATTATGCTGCACAGTTCTGGTCACCGTATTACAGAATGGATATAAATGCTCTGGAAAACGTACAGAGGAGGATGACAAAGTTGATCCCATGTATCAGAAATCTTTCCTATGAGGATAGACAAAGGGCCCTGAATCTGCACTCTCTAGAAAGACGTAGAATTAGGGGGGATATGATTGAGGTGTATAAATGGAAGACAGGAATAAATAAAGGGGATGTAAATAGTGTGCTGAAAATATCTAGCCTAGACAGGACTCGCAGCAATGGTTTTAAGTTAGAAAAATTTCAGATTCAGGAAGGATATAGGAAAGTACTGGTTTGGTAATAGAGTTGTGGATGAGTGGAACAAACTCCCAAGTACAGTTATAGAGGCCAGAACGTTGTGTAGCTTTAAAAATAGGTTGGATAAATACATGAGTAGGTGTGGGTGGGTGTGAGTTGGACCTGATTAGCATGTGCTGCTAGGTCAATTGCCGTGTTTCTTGGGTGAATGTGACCTGACCTGACTAGGTTGGGGCATTGGCTTAAGCCGGTAGGAGACTTGGAGCTGCCTGGCACGGGCCAGTAGGCCTTCTGCAGTGTTCCTTCTTTCTTATGTTCTTATAAAGACCAGCATAGAGGCCGTCAGACCATTGACCCATAGTAACCTGATGGATCTTCCCATAACGTTCAAAAGCGTCACATATGTCGACTTCATTGGCCTCAAAAGGCACGTTTCCCACACGTACCTATGTATAGTATCGTGAAACGTCGTGCAACTGAACAGTGACTGCTGGGGTGACTTGCTTGCAAACATCCTGGTACTGGTTGACAATCTGCTCATAGGTCTGAGTATCACAAAACTTGACGAAAATCCGGGAAAGTCCATTCAAGGCGACGCCACACTGGGATTCAAGCTGAATGCCATATGTATCACGAATGATCGCTGGCACTAACACATTAATCGATGCGCTGGTGATTGTGCCCAGTATTAGTTCAATACAAACAGTATTAACTCTCAGGCGAAAACCAGTCGCTATTGTTGTTGATGTATCAAAAGCTTCTCCACCAGGTGTCGGGACTGAGCAGAAGCAGCTGACAAACGCTCAGCACAACGTCTTAGCAGAGAATACACTGTTTGGAAATTAGGAGGAGGTGTAGGACTACCAAACCTATTATTCAGAGGGCTAAGGAGGGGTTGTTGGGGTGGTTTGGACATGTAGAGAGAGTGGAATGAAGCAGAATGACTTCGAGAGTGTATAAATCTGTAGTGGAGGGAAGGCAGGGTAGGGGTCGATTTAGGAAAGGCTGAAGAGATTGGGTAAAGGAGGTTTTGTGTGTGAGGGGTTTGGACTCCAGCAAGCATGTGTGAGAGTATTTGATAAGAGTGAATGGAGACAAATGGTTTTTAATACTTGACGTGCTGCTTGAGTGTGAGCAAATTAACATTTATGAAGGGATTCAAGAAAACCAGCAGGCCAGACTTGAGTCCTGGAGATGGGAAGTACAGTGTCTACACTCTGAAGGAGTGGTGTTATGTTGCAGTTTTATAAGTGTAGTGTAAACCACCTTTCTGGCAAGACTGTGATGGAGTGAATGATGATGAATGTTTTTCTTTTTCGGGCCACCCTGCCTTGGTGGGAATCGGCCGATGTGTTAATAAATAAAATAATGTATGTATCAGGGTAAATATGTATGTATTTATTT
Source organism: Cherax quadricarinatus (assembly GCF_038502225.1). NCBI lineage: Eukaryota > Metazoa > Arthropoda > Malacostraca > Decapoda > Parastacidae > Cherax > Cherax quadricarinatus. Next base: position 29,999 of record NW_027198637.1, on the reverse strand, counting down.
TATTTAGTGTGAATACAATAACATCTAATACAGCAGTATGTAAAAAAGAAATACTTTGAAGTGATGTCCACAATTTTAAAAATAGTAGCACCACAGTTTCATACCTTATCTGAAAACCAGTATTTTATATCACTACAAGAAAGTCAACTGATTTATACAATAATTCATACTAAACTATTTGAGATCAAATTAATTGGAAAGATTAAACTAAACTATTTATGGTTAAATTTTATAGAGAAATAAAATTTTTAGACTTGTGTTATCTTAGCCAGGCAACATATACTTTTATTCTTACATGTTACATTTTATACATCCCTAGGAAATTATTATACTTTTTTTTTCATCGGCATAAATTTTTATCATTGGTACTAATTTTTTCATCGGTATAAATTTGTCTTTTGATGTTGTCCTGTCTCCTTTGATACATTTTGATCGACGAAAAAATTTTACTAAAGTGTCCTGAAAGTTTACGACCATAAGATATTTGAAGTGTTCTTTAAGATCCTAGGTAAATTAAGTAAAAAAAAGTAAAAAACAAGCGAAGAAGGCTTTCTTGGTCATTATAAGCTGACCCTCTCCTAATAGAGTTAATTTTTACAATTTTATACAAAACGTCAATAAAACTGAGAGAAATATAATCACACATCTTCGAAACCTAACCTAAAACTGTTGTTATCATTCATGTTAGCTCATTTCTTATTAGTAATTCAATTTAATTTCCAAGTTGAGGGCCCCCAAGGTCTAAATCCAGCCCTGGACAGATGTCAAATGGTCTTCTCGTCTGGTGACTCTACACCTTATCTGTCATCTGTATATAAGCTCCATCTCCGTGAATATGTTGTACTTTCGTCAAGACTGTGTGAACACATCGACTCTATGCTGAAGGGTCTGACGATCTCAAACTCCTTCTCATCTTCCACCTTTCTCTACATAGGACTGAAGAAACCACTGCATGGTGAAACGTTTCCAGAATAAAGATTCCAGAATGCTGCACGAGTGTCTCATTTACCAACTTGTTGTTTTTTTAATCATTTATACACAGACTGTGTGAGACGGGGAACAGAAAGACGAGAACACAACTGGAAGTTGAAAATACAGAAGAATCACATTAACGTTACGAAGTGTTTCCTCAGCCTTCAGAGTAGTTAAAAAGTGGAACAACGAGAAAAAAAAGTGGAAGAGGCAGTATCCATACATAGCTTAAACATGAGGTACGATAAGAATCTTGAAGCCAGGAAACAGTGACCTAGCAGTCACAAGCGATGTAGTGTGAACAGGAAATGAAACTCGACTCGTGCAACCACGCATAGGTCTACCTACCTACCTACCTACCTGGAGTCTACCTGAAGGGTATTCCAGGGATGAACGCCCCCGCGGCCCACTCCATGACCAGGCCTTCCGGTGGATCATTGCCTGATCAATGAGGCTGTTATTGCTGGCAGCACTTAGTCCAATGCACAAACCACAGCCCGGCTGATCTGATACTGACTGTAGGTATCCATCCGGCTCCCTCTTGAAGGCAACCAAGGGTCTATTGGTAATTTTCCTTGTGGCTGGTGGGAACTTGTTGAATAGTCTTGGGCCCCAGACACTTATTGTGTTTTCTCTTAGTGTACTAATGGCACCCCTACCAAGTCTTTTGCTTTCGTAGGGACCAGTCCCTCTAGGATTTTCCAGATGTAGATTATGATGTATCTCTCTCGCCTTCGCTCCAGTAAGTACAAGTCAAGTGCTTCCAAGCGTTCCCATTAGTTAAAGTGTTTGATCAAATTTATATGTGCAGTAAAAATTCTCGGAACATTCTCTAGATCTGCATTTTCACCTGCCTTGAATGGAGATATTAATGTACAGCAGTATCACAGCCTAGAGAGAACAAATTATTTGAAAAGGATCATCACTGGCTTTGCATCTCTTGTCTTGAATGTTCTCATTATCCATTCTATCAGTTTCCTAGCAGATGTGATAATGGCATTGCTGTGATCCTTGAAGGTGAGATCCTCAGACATTACCACTCTCAGGTCCTTCACAATACTTTTACACACACACACACACACACACACACACACACACACACACACATAAGAACATAAGAACATAAGAACGAAGGAACACTGCAGAAGGCCTACTGGCCCATGCGAGGCAGGTCCAAGTCTCCTACCGGCTTAAGCCAATGCACCCAACCTAGTCAGGTCAGGTCACATTGACTTAAGGGAGGAACACGGCAACCGACCTGGTAGCACAAGCTATCAGGTCTAACTCACACCCACCCACATCCACTCATGTATTTATCCAACCTATTTTTAAAGCTACACAACGTTCTGGCCTCTATAACGGTACTTGGGAGTTTGTTCCACTCATCCACAACTCTATTACCAAACCAGTACTTTCCTATATCCTTCCTGAATCTGAATTTTTCCAACTTAAAACCATTGCTGCGAGTCCTGTCTAGGCTAGATATTTTCAGCACACTATTTACATCCCCTTTATTTATTCCTGTCTTCCATTTATACACCTCAATCATATCCCCCCTAATTCTTCGTCTTTCTAGAGAGTGCAGTTTCAGGGCCCTTAGTCTATCCTCATAGGGAAGGTTTCTGATACATGGGATCAACTTTGTCATCCTCCTTTGTACATTTTCCAGAGAATTTATATCCATTCTGTAATACGGTGACCAAAACTGTGCAGCATAATCTAAATGAGGCCTAACCAAGGATGTATAGAGTTGAAGAACAACCTGAGGACTCCTATTATTTATGCTTCTTGATATGAAGCCAAGGATTCTATTAGCTTTATTGCGAACACTTATGCACTGTTGTCTTGGTTTCAGATTACTGCTAACCAGAACTCCTAAATCTTTTTCGCAATCCGTAATATTAAGATCTACATTATTTAGTTTATATGTGGCATGGTTATTGTCCTGTCCAACATTTAGAACTTTGCATTTGTCTATATTAAACTGCATCTGCCACTTCTCCGACCACTGCATCAGTCTATTCAAATCTTCCTGGAGTGCTCGAATGTCCTCGTCAGAATGAATTCGACGGCCTATTTTGGTGTCATCGGCAAACTTGCCGATGTCGCTCTTTATGCCCTCATCTATGTCGTTTATGTAGATTGTGAACAGCAGGGGGCCCAACACTGACCCCTGTGGAACACCGCTCGTGACACTTCCCCACTCTGATTTCTCCCCATTTATGCAAACTCTCTGCTGCCTATTTGTCAACCATGCCTCTATCCAGGAAAAAATTTCTCCTCCTATTCCATGTGCTTTAATTTTCCTCAATAGTCTCTGATGTGGGACCCTGTCAAAAGCCTTACTGAAGTCCATATACACAATATCATATTCATTACCATGATCTACCTCCTCAAATACCTTAGTGAAAAAAGTTAATAAATTCGTAAGGCAGGAACGCCCCTTTGTAAAACCATGCTGAGATTCGTTGATTAATTTATGTTTTTCAAGGTGGCTACGAACTGCCTCGGCAATTATTGATTCCATAAATTTTCCCACTATGGAGGTTAGGCTTATTGGTCTATAGTTCGAAGCTAAGGACCTGTCACCTGTTTTGAAAATAGGTATCACATTTGCCATTTTCCACTTATCTGGCACCATGCCAGTTTGTAGTGATATGTTGAAAAGATTAGCCAAAGGGGTGCTAAGCTCCTCTTTACATTCCTTTAGAACCCTTGCATACAGTTCATCAGGGCCTGGGGATTTGTTAGGTTTTAATTTATCTATTTGCCTAAGGACCATGTCACTTGTGACCCTAATAGTGCACAGTTTATTATCGTCCTGTTCTACATAATTTATCATTACTGGAATATCGCTGGTATCCTCCTGTGTAAAAACTGAGAGGAAGTATGTGTTAAAAATTCTACACATTTCCTTATCACTGTCAGTGAGCTGACCCGAGGAACTTTTGAGTGGGCCTATCTTGTCCCTGATCTTACTTCTGTATACCTGAAAGAATCCTTTTGGGTTAGTCTTCGATTCTCTTGCAACTTTAACCTCATAATCTCTTTTTGCTTTTCTAATTCCCTTTTTTATTTCTCTCTTTAACTGAATATATCGATTTCTCAATTGCCCCTCTCCTCTTTTGATTTGCCTATATATGCCTCTCTTTTGACCAATCAGATATTTTAATCTATTGTTCATCCATTTAGGATCATTTTTGTTTGATCTGATTTCCCTATTTGGAACATAATTTGACTGAGCAGCTAGAACTATGCCCTGGAAAGCATCATATCGGCAACCATCACCACCTACCTGACCCTTAGTCAGGTCATTCCAGTTCAGCCCACCTAAGTAATTTTTCAGTCCTATGAAATCAGCCAAGCGAAAGTCAGGGACGGAGACTTGATTGCCATTATTAGGGGAATTCCATGATATATTAAAACTGAGTGATTTGTGATCACTTTCCCCAAGCTCATCATTAACCTCAAGATTATTAATTAGTGTTTCCCTACTGGCAAGAACCAAGTCAAGGAAGTTATTTCCCCTAGTTGGCTCTGTCACAAACTGTTTTAAAAAACAATCCTGGATCGTATCAAGAAAGTCACCTGACTCTAAATTTCCTGTCAAATTGCTCCAGTCAATCTGTCTATAGTTGAAATCTCCCATTAGCACAACATTTTCCGAATTTCGTCCCATAGAAGTTTACTGCACTCCCTATCAAGATTTGGGGCCCTGTAAATCACACCCAAAATTAGTTTTTCTCGGCCCTCGAGAAGCTGTAACCAAACAGATTCAGTGGCTGACGCTTCTAATTTAATATCTTGTCTAACACAACAATTTAAATTGTCTCTGACATACATCGCTACTCCACCACCTTTCCTGTTGACCCTGTCAGTGTGGAATAATTTATGTCAGCATAGTTGCTGATCCCTGTATTCCCTGTATTATATAGCATAGCATATTAGTATCATCCATGTGCTTTAGATACGAGATCCCTTGTAGGCCTGTGGCTTTGTGTGACGTCACGGGATGCACATGTGTAGGCTCATACCTCTGCCCCGGCCTCACTCGGCGGCAGACCATTCAGCAGACAGGCAAGGTGGCTGGCTCCATCCCTCATCATCTCAGTCTGACAATATAGTTACCATCCAACAAGTGTGTCTACCTTCAACCTACGATATCTCCATTTAAGAACCCTTACGATAAATGGTGGCATCAGAGGGCCTGTAATTCTGACGATTACAGCGATTTCTGGAGATAAATTTCGACCAGCAAGACGGCCATTTCGTGTCACCAGTAGGCCTACCGAGGTTCACCCCAGCCAGCTACCTCAAGTCAGCTACTCGCCCAAGCTCCTACCAGCTTCTACATTATTCACTGGTCAGTCTCTTTGTATTAGTGTTTATCTGCTTATTTGCATCACTCCCGAGGGGTTGACCCGAGTTTGCAAAATAAGCCAGCTTCCAGTCTGTGGTGGGGGAGTCAGAACAACCGAGCCCAGTCGAGCCTAGTCTACTCCATCCAATTCCTTTGCCTGCCAAGCCAGCTTCCACCCCTGCTGTGCTCATCGTGTGAAGTTATCAAGCTATTCTGTGTGAAGGGTTAAGATAAGCCAGCTAGCAACTAACCCAGGTGTCTTACCCCAGTACTCAAGCAAGCCACGTGAGTAGTCTTCATCGCTTGTGATTCAAGCTCCAAGCATTCTGAGTGCTCTTTTTCATCCTTGTGGTGTTGTAGTATTTCGTGGGTTTATTTTAAGCCAGCCGGCTTAGAATTATCTTCGCGGCAGTGTGGGTGTTCTCAGTGAGGCTTACGACGTTCAACCCATAAGCCCAGCCACTCACGATCACGTGTGTCGCACCATTGCCGGTCTCAGCCCTGTTAACCCACAAACCCAACTACAGTCAGCCATTACCCACTCACCCTACTTCATCAGTGTTTTGGTGCACTGCTAAGGGTTGTAGCACCATATTTTAAGGACCACATAGGGGGTCAAGAGCTAGAGTGTGTTCGCGCCACCTTTATAAAGCCTCCTGTGTGTTTGTCTCTCGTCGATGTAAGCGCAATTCTACGATCACTTGTGCAGAGGACAGCAGCAAGACGACATAAACAATCCATCAATCTCATCATCTTCAAAGTCGTTACAGCGATAATATTTTTTTTTTTTCATAGAGACATTTGCGAGTGTTGAGACATTTCTTTTGTGTTTCCAGTGATTTTTCTCTTAGTGACATTCAGTGACTCTTGATCAGACTCAGTGTTTATCATGTACTGATTGCATTAATTTCTTTTAATCTCCTTAATTCAGTGTTAATTTTCGTGCATTATCTTATGTCTGTTGTGTTGTGTATCTTTTTATACACTTGAAGTAAGTACTTAGTGTTTTTCCTTTGTTGTGTGTGCAACATATGAGCAGTATAGAACTTGTGTTTACACTTCAGAATCACCTTGTGTTCTCAGTATTCCAGTGAAGTATTTCAGTAATTTTTCACCTCATATTCTGCATCACAACTCAGTGTTGTCTGTTATTTTTTTTTTTCTTCCCAGCATTTGTGTATTTTTATTTTGTTCCCTGTGTGTTGAACATTCTTGTGTTCATATTCTTTCATTTAGCCAGTGTCTAATTTGTCTTATTTCCACAGACAATAGTGCCATTATTTTGTGCAAGCAAGAAATCATTTTTACAAAATTTTTCACACATCAAGTTTCATTGCAAGAAAATTCTAGTATTGTGTTTATGTTGATGAGTTGTGTTCTGCATCACTGTAAGTGTTCAAACCTTTTTTTTGTTATATGTTTTAGCACCTATTAATTTTCATGTTTCATTGAACAAATTCACTCTTAGTGCAATTTTTAAGTTCTCCTTTTAAAGTAAATTGTTCTTTTGCTTGTTAAGTGTTGTTTAAGTGCAGTTAAGAGTTAAAGTGTTCATTCCTTGATATATTTCTTTTCTTGTGTGTGTAATAATTTTTTTTTTATTATTGCACATTGATTCATTTTGCAATAATTCTTGTGCAAATATTGTGTTGCCATTAAAGTTTTTCTTGCAGAAATTTTATGCAGTGTTGTGCAGTACTTTTTTGATTAGCAATTGTTATTTGCAATATTGCTACAGTTTATTTCAGTGCAGTTTCATATGCTCTGTTCTGTGCATAATATTTTATTCTGTCTGTGTCATTTTATTTTATTTCAGTGAATTGTGTGTCTGTTTTAATTTTTGCACAAGTTTATTGAGTCCATTTTATCATTTTATTGTGTATTTACCTGTTGCATTGAAAGTAAAGACAACTCACTGTGCCATTCATTCAATTTAAAGTAAAAGTTGAGCAAATTAGATTTGAGTAAAGTATAAGTTCTCTTGATTTTCAAAGTGTTGTTCATTTCAGTTGCATATTTTTCTTGTGTGAGTTCTTTGCTTACTGTGTGACCTGTCAATTTTTAATTACTTATGCAGAATTGTTAAGCATTTTCTTCCTGTTTAAGCTTATTGTGTCATTCTTTCTATTTTTTCTTGCCTTATACCCTTCAGTAAGTTCACTGAGAAGATGTCCCAGTCACTTTTGAACGTTCACTTAGTGTATCATGCCAGTCAAAGTCAATATGAATCAGTCCACAGTACCAACATTCCCTTACTGACTGAAAGACAATACCTAGCCCTTGAGCAATGTGTTTGTTCTCACAGCTTGTATCTGAGATTTGTTAAAGTGCTGCGAAATGTGAAGTTCAGATTAAGTTCCTATAGATCCGTGAATTACTTATTAACGTAGCCGAGCGGTCAGGCACTAGTAATTCTGTCACTCCCATCTGTGTTCCACCTACACCTTCAGACTTGCAGGATAGTGTTCCGTTGCCTCAAGTGTCCGGGGACACTCAGACTGCCTTGAGTGCACAGCCTATCCCTGCAATGACTGCTAGTTCGAGTAGTAGTTTCTCCACAGGGGATGCCTTGTCAGAAAACGATTACTTGAAACTAGTAATGCCATCTCTTGTTGATGTGACATGCTGTCTGCAGAAAGACGTCTCTGTTACAGCTAGTGTTCTCACTAGAGTGTCTGTTGTTGTTCCTAATGTTCCAGATGGTGATCCCATCCTAGTTGACAGTAATCAGTGCATTGTAAGAAGTTATTTCTCGAGTAACTTTCACATGTTAACGTTTGTAAGTGTAGTTTCTTTATAGCTGATACCTCGTGTCACTGTGTGCGACTCAGATTGAATATCAGCATTGTTGACCGTGTTCATTTATTTTCTCCTGTGCTTGCAGTTTGAGATAGTAGATTCGTTCTCCCTTGCTCATATTGCGTGTTATAGCGTTAATTTTTTCAACCGGGGGGAGTCATCCACTCCACCGAGTTTGTACTCATTCCTCCAGTAAGAAATGCTTTAACATGTTAGATCCCCTCCATTTACTGTCGAGGATGTCAAAACTGCCCAAAGAACAGATGTGGTCTGGTGTGATTCGATTCCTGCTCCAGGAAGATCTTATTCTTACTGTGAAGCCACCAGCACCCATTAGTGACTTTGTAATGAGCCAAGAATTACTGTATCGAACAGCCGAGTTGGGTACTCCAAGTAGAAGAGTTTACCAGTTAGTAATTCCACAGTCACTAGTGAACGTAGCTCTACAGCTAGTTCATGATGCACCAGGTGTTGCACACCCTGGTATGGATCGTTCTGTGAAACAAGCCAGAATGAAATACTTTTGGCCACGTATGGCAACTGACATTTCCGAGTATGTTAAGAAATGTAGTGTCTGTATGCAACATAAAGGAAATGTCAATGGTCCTAATCCAATCCAAGTGTACCCAACCACTAGCGAACCGTGGGAAAGAGTTGCCCTTGATTTGTTAACCAATTTTAAATGTTCCCTCCAAGGCAACAAACATCTGTGTGTTATGGTAGACCATTTCACCAGATATTGTGAGTTAGTTCCTATTGCAGATAAGACTGCAGAGACAGTAGCTAAAGCGTTTAAAGAACGCATTATCTGCAGGCATACCACCCCTAAGTCCTTAGTAACAGATAATGGAGGTGAATTCTGTAATGAGATTCTTGAAAATTTGTGTACTTTATACAAGATCTCTAAATCCACCATTGTTCCTCATCATCCTGCCAGCAATGGGTTAGCCGAAAGAACCAATAAGAAAGTACTTGATGTCCTGAGAGCCACTATCAACCCCAATAGTGAAACTTGGGATGAAGTCATACCAGATGTTCAATGTGCCATAAATTCTGCTTACAATGCTTCCATAGGTGATACTCCACATTATGCATTGTATGGTGTAGACAAGCGTTTACCCTATGAGTTGTTATATTCCACTCCGAAACCTAATTACAACCCTGATGATTTCGTAGCAACTCGTACCAGCATGGCTCAGAGTGTTTTTAGAAGAATCCGTGAAACACTTCATAAATCAACAGCAGAATTTACTAGAGTAACTAATAGCCGTGCTAAGCCGTCAAAAGTCAAAGTAGGTTCAAGAGTAATGCTGACAAATTTCAACAAAACATCCGAAATGCCTAAGCTCGATCAAAAGTTTGTCGGACCTTATCGAGTTGTAGAACATATCTCTGGTAATAAGTATAAGGTTAGAGAAATTAGTACTGGTAAGTACAAAGAATCGCATTTAGATCATATGAAATTAGTATGCGATGTTGATGATATTGCTACCCAGACTAATGTGACAGATGCTGAAAATCCTCTTGACTCTGTACCCTCTACCTCAGATACTCAGTCAGATAACCAACCTGAATGTCGTTACTCCTTGCGTACTCGACAAGTAATGAGAAACCCACAAGTATCTTTTGTAGATACTCGTTCAGATCTCCCTCAGTCAAGGCATGTGTTAGCCATTGCAGAGGAATTCGATCCTCCCAGAGATGATAACCATTCTGCATATGTAAACCTCACCCTCGCAGAATTGGGTTTAAATGTACATAGTCTGTATAACTAGATGTCCGAGATGAAGTAAATTGTCAACTGTTTGTTATTAACTGATTAGTTTTTTCAGAAATATTTTTTTTTTCGTGTTCACGTTCCCTCCGTATTCTGAGAATTTGACAGTAATAGTCTGAGTGCACCAGATGCTTTTGCTGTTAATTTCACCTTGTATATATATATTTATTCTTCCTCAGAATCCGTAGAGTGCATGAATACAGATCGATCGATCAATTCCATCCATATTGTACAATGATTTGTTCTTATAGTTTGTAATGCATTACGTTAAAACTCATTACGTTAACACCCATTACGTAAAACTCATTTTGTTAACATCCATTATGATACCATCCATTAGTTCTAAGTTATATATGAATTTGTTATTGTATAGAATCAGCCCAGAACCGCCTGCCTGTTCAGCCTATAGATAGTAGTGTATGTCGAGACGACATACGTAACATGACCGAGCTGTCAGCATAGTTGCTGATCCCTGTGTTATATAGCATAGCATATTAGTATCATCCATGTGCTTTAGATATGAGATCCCTTGTAGGCCTGTGACTTTGTGTGATGTCACGGGATGCGCATGTGTAGGCTCATACCTCTGCCCCGGTCTCAGTCGGCGGCAGACCATCCAGGCGAAGACAGGCAAGGCACTGGGCTCCATTCCTCATCATCTCAGTCTGACACTATATGTTACCATCCAACAAGTGTGTCTACCTTCAACCCTCGATATCTCCATTTAAGAACCCTTACGAGCACCAGTTTGGAACCCACACCTAGCCAAGCATGTAAAGAAACTAGAGAAAGTGCAAAGGTTTGCAACAAGACTAGTCCCAGAGCTAAGAGGTATGTCCTACAAATAGAGGTTAAGGGAAATCAACCTGACGACACTGGAAGACAGGAGAGATAGGGGGGATATGATAACGACTTACAAAATACTGAGAGGAATTGACAAGGTGGACAAAGACAGGATGTTCCAGAGACTGGACACAGTAACAAGGGGACACAGTTGGAAGCTGAAGACACAGATGAATCACAGGGATGTTAGGAAGTATTTCTTCAGCCACAGAGTAGTCAGTAAGTGGAATAGTTTGGGAAGCGATGTAGTGGAGGCAGGATCCATACATAGCTTTAAGCAGAGGTATGATAAAGCTCACGGCTCAGGGAGAGTGACCTAGTAGCGATCAGTGAAGAGGCGGGGCCAGGAGCTCGGACTCGACCCCCGCAACCTCAACTAGGTGAGTACATACACACACACACACATACACACACGCGCATACACACACGCGCATACACACACACATACACACATACACACACACACACACACACATACACACACACATACACACACACACATACACACACTAAAACACACACACACACACACACACACACAGGAGGAGAGTGGTGGAGCACCTGGAAAGAAACAAGTGTATAATTGACAACCAGCATGGTTTCAGGGAAGGAAAATCCTGTGTCACAAACCTACTAGAGTTTTATGACAAGGTGACAGAAGTAAGACAAGAGAGAGAGGGGTGGATCGACTGCATTTTTTTGGACTGCAAAAAGGCCTTCGACACAGTTCCTCACAAGAGGTTACTGAAAAAGCTAGAAGATCAGGCACACATAACAGGAAAGGCACTGCAATGGATCAGAGAATACCTGACAGGGAGGCAACAACGAGTCATGGTACGTGACGAGGTGTCAGAGTGGGCGCTTGTGACAAGCGGGGTTCCACAGGGGTCAGTCCTAGGACCTGTGCTGTTCTTGGTATATGTGAACGACATAACGGAAGGGATAGACTCAGAAGTGTCCTTGTTTGCAGATGATGTGAAGTTAATGAGAAGAATCAAATCGGATGAGGATCAGGCAGGACTACAAAGAGACCTGGACAGGCTACAAGCCTGGTCCAGAAACTGGCTCCTTGAGTTTAACCCTGCCAAATGCAAAGTCATGAAGATTGGGGAAGGGCAAAGAAGACCGCAGACACAATATAGTTTAGATGGCCAAAGACTGCAAACCTCACTCAAGGAAAAAGATCTGGGGGTGAGTATAACACCGAGCATATCTCCTGAGGCGCACATAAATCAGATAACTGCTGCAGCATACGGGCGCCTGGCAAACCTACGGATAGCGTTCCGATACCTCAATAAGGAGTCGTTCAAGACACTGTATACCATTTACGTCAGGCCCATACTGGAGTATGCAGCACCAGTTTGGAATCCACACCTAGTCAAGCACGTCAAGAAATTAGAGAAAGTGCAAAGGTTTGCAACAAGACTAGTCCCAGAGCTACGGGGATTGTCGTACGAAGAAAGGTTGAGGGAAATCGGCCTGATGACACTGGAGGCCAGGAGGGTCAGGGGAGACATGATAACGACATATAAAATACTGCGCAGAATAGACACGGTGGACAAAGACAGGATGTTCCAGAGATGGGACACATACACAAGAGGTCACAATTGGAAGTTGAAGACTCAGATGAATCAAAGGGATGTTAGGAAGTATTTCTTCAGTCATAGAGTAGTCAATTCGTGGAATAGTCTAGAAAGTGAAGTAGTGGAGGCGGGAACCATACATAGTTTTAAGGCGAGGTATGATAAAGCTCATGGCAGTGAACATCGATGGGCATCACTGCATGCCTTCCTGTGTCTGGACAGATACTGCAACACAGGACACATTGCTGCGGCTGAGCTGTGACGTAACGGGGTACGGTCTCTAGAACGGTGAAGCAGCCATCGTAGGAGTCACTGCAGGGTTTCACTCAACCTGGGGTACGACATGCTGGTGCCCTCGAGTGAGGCGTCGTCAAAACTCGGCAACTGGGCAGGACTTCTTCTGGCAAGTGGCTCAGGAGGACACTTCTCGACTGGTACTGTCGCTGGGCTGTCACTGCCGGCGAGCGTGGAGTGAGTCGTGGAGCGAGTCGTGGCAGAGACGACTGGGCGAAACATCTGGGAGTCGTAACATCATACACCAGACTGCAGTGAGCGAGCTAGCAGTCAAAGTGACATCATCTTTGTGCAGGAGCTCACTGAAGCTTGTGACACGAGGCTGACACAGCGCCTGCCGACAGGGCTAACTGCGGCTTGACGAGTGTCATTCTCTCGGCAGTTGGAGTTATAGCAGAGGTTAGTCTAAGCATCCCCAGACTTGTTTCTCTACATATAACTGCACTCTGAAGGTCTGGAGGTGAAGTGAAACAAATCTCGATGGGAATCGTAGCAGGTACGATTCTGCAGAACATCTATGAGCGACAAGCATAAGAGCTTTCTGTACAAGGGGCTCATATGATCAGGGCTGACTAATATCAGCTGTCAAACGTGCTGGTCACACCAGGTGACAGGCAACAAAGTGGTCTGGGCGCAAGACCACACTGGACACACGGAAAACTTTACACACACCCGAGGTACATGCGGTACAACATGGCTTAAACTAGCAAATGATGCTTTTCTGTGCACAAAATTGACACTAAGCCATACACTAACATGTGAGAACACTGACTGAGAGGAATTAATTAACACACGACATATATCTTCTCTCAATCTTCTCGACAATACTGACATAATTACTGAAACACTCGATGTGACATCATGTGATGTCAGGCCTGACGTCGCGAGGTGACGTCAGCAGCACTGTGACGTCAGCAGACATCTCGAGGTGATGTCAGGCAGACATCGTGACATCATGAAGTCAGGCAGCAGCAGACACAGCATGTGGCCTGGGACGTCTGGCTCGGTAACTCATGTGGCTCGTAGATCCACGTGGCTTCGTCCACACCCCACGTGGCGTTGGGATCCATGTGGCGCCGTGATCTACGTGGCATGCTGATCCACGTGGCTCTGATCCACGTGGCTTGCTGATCCACTGGCTTGCTGATCCACGTGGCTTCGAGTGGCCTCGGGCACTCGGATACACAGCTCTGGCAATGAATTCACACAGAAAACAGCAGAAACACAGCAGAGGGAGTGATGGCATGGTGGTGTATGGTAGTATGGTTGCGAGGAGCATGGGTGAGTGTATGGCAAGGGAGGATCTGGCCACTTCCTCCTCTCCCACCCACAAACACGTGGAGAAGCTCACACTGGACGCAGAAATCACCACAAAACTCACCTCTGGCTTGCTGAAATAGCTGTGCTGAGCTGAACAACAACAGCAGAACATACAAGTGACGCTGAACACGTGACTTGAGAAACAGCGTGGGACGCTGTAGCGTGGGGTCACTGGGACGCCACTTACAATTCTCGAAGAAATTCGGCAAATTTCGGCTAGATCCTGCTTGTACCTGTGTCTGGATGCTGAAACGTGCAGACACGACATCAGGATAACTCGTTGAGAGATGGATGCTTGTTGTGTAGGGGGATAAAGTGAACAACTTCATTCCTTCCTTCCTCTCTCCAGGCAAACACAACTGCTGTGACCACCTCTCCCCACCAATGTGAAACAGATTTATTTGGTGATTCTGCAAGCGGAGCGAGGTTCAATTATAAACGTCTTCGGAGGCTTCTTACTTTATTTGCAAAGTCGTAGTGGGTACACAGGCTTGTGTGTTACGTGCCCATGGCCCGGGAGAGCCATGCCCACGAGGGAGAGAGGGAGTAGGCTTGTTGTCTGAGTCTGGGCCGCTGAGTGAGTGAGAGCGAGTGGGACCAGCGTCCCACAGGCCTGGGCAGGCCTAGAGAAGGCAGCACCTGAGTGCCGCGAAATATGAACTAAGCTGGCGGACAGCATAGGCTGTCTGTGCAGACAGTACAGGCGGTCTACATTTGTATTTGACTGGCTCGTCTTCCTTATTTCCCACTTCTACCACTACCACTACTACTACCTCTTCTTCTTCTACTACAACTACTGATGAAATTAAGACACATGTGCGGCGTCTGGTTGTCTTTGGTGTGGACGTCTACGGTGGGGATGCCCGGGTGTTGTGCATGTGTCATTTCATCCTGTCGGTATTATATACATTTCTTGTACTACTACTACTACTACTACTACTACCTCCACCTCTTCCTGCCTATATATAGCCGTCCTGCTCCACCTCTGTTAGTGTGACTTTGTCAATGGTCCAAGTCGGACCGAAACGTCGTCGTAAGCTTCTCTCTTTTATGTGCGGGTTATTTGTGTACACACGCTTATATTCACACACAGATATACACACAAATAAACATAAATACACACACACCCTTAGACGCACCTACACTCTCATAAACAAACACGTGCACACCTACATACGCACACGTGGTCCAGCACCTGGCTTCTCGAATTCAACTCTGCTAAATGCAGAGTCATGAAAATTGGTGAAGGGCAAAGAAGACCGCAGAAAGAGTATACGCTAGGTGGAGAAAGACTGTAAACCTCACTCAAGGAGAAAGATCTTGGGGTGACCGGAGCTCAGGAAAATGTCCTACGACGAAAGGTTGAGGGAAATCGGACTGACGACACTGGAGGACAGGAGGGTCAGGGGAGACATGATAACGGAATACAAAATACTGCGTGGAATAGATAAGGTGGACAGAGACGGGATGTTCCAGAGAGGGGACACAGAAACAAGGAGTCACAATAGGAAGCTGAAGACGAGTGACAGGGATGTTAGGAAGTATTTCTTCAGTCACAGAGTCGTCAGGAAGTGGAATAGCCTAGCAAGTGATGTAGTGGAGGCAGAAACCATAACATAACTTTAAGACGAGGTATAACAAAGCTCAAGAAACAGAAAGAGAGAGGACCTAGTAGCGATCAGTGAAAAGGCGGGGCCAGGAGCTGTCTCGACCCCTGTAACCACAATTAGGTGAGTACATACAGATACACGCACACATAAACAAACACACACATAAGTAGACACATATGCTCACACACATACTCACACACAAATGCATATGCTTCCACACACCTCATACACATACATGTTCATATACAAGCATACACGCCATTCACATACACACACAGTCACGCAAATATCTACATTTACACAAACACACACACACACACACACACACACACACAACATGAGATTCAAAGAAGTGTTCACAGAGGAGACAGTAGGGACTCCAGATAGACGGAGAGGTGGGGTACAACACCAAGTGTTGGACACAATACATACAACCGAGGAAGAAGTGAAGAAGCTTCTGAGCGAGATAGACACCTCAAAGGCGATGGAGCCGGATAACATCTCTTCATGAATCCTGAGATAAGGTGCAGAGGCGCTATGTGTATCACTATTAAACACATCTATCGAAACAGGGAGATTACCTGAGGTTATATATATATATATATATATATATATATATATATATATATATATATATATATGCAAAACAACCACTCTGAAAGAATAGAGAAATTCCAAGCGCTTTCGTGACTACTCACATTATCAAGGAACTATGAAAGTAAAGCATCCAAGGAAGCTATATAAGGGGTCTGGCCAGCACCTCACTATCAGATCCCACAACGGTTAAACACCTGACGCGCGCCGAGCCAACTTGGATAGGTCCTTTGCACAACTCACCCAAACTATTCTACCCAAGAAAATTTAAAAATTATTATTTGTCCAGTGTATTATTAAATTCTTCCCAAATTCTATTAATTATAAATGGATCTAATTTATATAAACCAAAGGAAATATTCATATTATTGTCAAAACTGCTTTTTATGAAACAAGATTCAATTATATTCCTGTCGACCATGGACTTGCTTGATACTACTTTCTCAACTTTTTGAAAATCAATTGGATGGTTAAAATCTCTTACATGAATAAATAGAGCATTGGAATCTTGTCCAGTTCTAATGCTATATTTATGTTGTTTTAATCTTAGTTCGAGATTTTTACCAGTTTGACCGTAATAAACTTTATCGCAAATTTTACAAGGAATCTTATAGACACATCCATCAGCATTTTGGGGGGAATTCTTTATCAAAAGTTTTTTTACTGTATCAAGATTTTTGAATACAACTTTAATATTAAAAGTCTTAAGAAGAGAAGGCATATCAACCAAGTTTTCATGGTAAGGGAGAACCAACATATTTTTAGTTGAATAAGGCTGGTTGTCCCTTTTTGGATTGTAAAAAGTATTTCTAGCAACTTTAAAAGATTTATCAATTACATTTCTTGGGTATTTTAAATCATTACCTATTTCATAAATTTTGGATATTTCCTCATCTATGAACTCAGGACTACAAATTCGTAAAGCTCTCAAAAACATTGATGAGAAAACAGACAGTTTGACTCTATCTTGATGCGAGGAATAATAGTGGACATAGGAACAGTTATTTGTAGGTTTTCTGTAAATTTTAAATTTGAATTCATTATTACCCTTAATAATTAAAACATCTAGAAAAGGCAATGAGTTATTTTCTTCAAACTCAACAGTAAAGTTTATAGAATGGGCTAAGCTATTTAATTTTCCAAGGAAATGGTGTATATCTACATTTTTGGGCATAAGACACAAAATATCATCAACATATCTGAACCATTTAGCTCTATTAGGGAGGATTGTGTTAAGCAACCTTGTTTCAAAAAATTCCATGTATAGGTTACTAAGAACAGGTGAAAGAGGATTTCCCATTGCCATACCAAACTTCTGAGTGTAAAACTTATCATTAAATACAAATTTTGCATCAACAATGCAAAGTTTAATAAGTTTAATGATAGTAGGAACTGGCAATGGTAAATCATAGTTAACGAGTTCTTCAGATAAGAAACTTAATAAATCATCAACAGGAACTTTCGTAAACAAGGAAGTAACATCAAAACTAACCATGTTAAAATCATTTAAGTCAGTCAAGGAGCTTAATTTATCAACCAAGTCTATGTTGTTTTTAACATTAAAGTTAGAAATTTTGCCAACAATAGGGCTCAAAATATCAACAAGCCATTTGGATAATTTATATGAAACTGACCCTATGGAGCTAATAATTGGTCTGACTGGATTCCCTGGTTTGTGTGTTTTTATTAGTCCATACATGTAAGGTAAAGATGGATTAGTGGAAGTAAATTGTTTGACTAATTCATCTTTGCCTTTCAGTAGAAGTTTTATTGTTTTATTGAAATTGCTGTTAACGGTTTCTAGGGGATTTTTCCTAAGTTTAGAATAGGTTTCAGTATCATCTAAGAGATTATTCATTTTTTCTTGGTAATCATTTTCTTTCATAATTACTATTGCATTTATTTTGTCTGCTTTAGTAAGGCGCAAATTTTTATTGTTATTAAGTGTATCATAAGACTTAAAGAATCTTTGAGGGCAATTGGGAATGTTTGGTTTTAACATAGAGCTATATACCATTCCTTTACTAATATTAATTTCATCAGAGGATAAATCAGAAAATTTTTCAAAGTTACAAAAGGCTTTTGCAATTTCAACATTATTAAGTTTTTTTGAAGTTGCAAAACTTAGGCCAAAACCTAGAGCAGCAGTTGTATGTTTGTCTAAAATTTCATCTGATAAGTTAATTACAAAATTGTTATTAGCATGCTTTGTCCAATCACTATTTTCAATTAAAATGTCTAATTTTCTTTGTAGTTTGCTCTTGAGTTCATTACAAATTCTTCTGAGTTTATTATAGCAATGATCCAACATACTGTGTTTCCATTCTGATGGAATGGCCTGATTAAAAGAGTATTTTTTGTTTCTCAATATTTTGAATGCTTCCTTCTCCTGTATTTTAGTTATTTCAATATGTTTCTGAAGAATAATTCTCATAAAATCATCAAAAGGACGATCTCTCATGTCAAGGAGTCTATTGGGTAAAAGAGACTTGGGCAGAAAGCTTTAATAATACACTTTGGTTTATATAAATTAGATCCATTTATAATTAATAGAATTTGGGAAGAATTTAATAATACACTGGACAAATAAGAATAGTTTGTTTGTGAGTTGTGCAAAGGACCTATCCAAGTTGGGTCGGCGCGCGTCAGGTGTTTAACCGTTGTGGGATCTGATAGTGAGGTGCTGGCCAGACCCCTTATATAGCTTCCTTGGATGCTTTACTTTCATAGTTCCTTGATAATGTGAGTAGTCACGAAAGCGCTTGGAATTTCTCTATTCTTTCAGAGTGGTTGTTTTGCATATTCTGAAATCACCTGTTTACTGTGATCTTATTGCATATATATATATATATATATATATATATATATATATATATATATATATATATATATATATATATATATATATATATATATATATATATATATATATATATATAAGAAAATTTCAGGAAGGACTTAATTATAAATGAGTTCTTGCTAATTGACCAGTTTTACATATTCGGCACGACATATATATATATATATATATATATATATATATATATATATATATATATATATATATATATATATATATATATATATATATATATATATATATATATATATATATATATATATATATATACACACACACACATTCACACAAATATACAGACACAATCACACGTTCACACATACCTACATTCGCATACATACACTTGCTCCTGAGGCCACAGGAGCTGTCACTCGACCACAGCAACCACATATAGTTGAGTACACATCCAAAACACACAGTAATGTACCAGGAGTCACTCATGCACAGTCAAAAAGAAAAGGGTTTGAAACTTAATGAAAGGAGGGAAACAAGAACAGAATCTGAGACTCACGGAATAATGGCTTAAATTCTTACTTAAGTCAAAGAGGCTATGATGCAAGCTTAGTGTTGAGGTTTCCGCTAAAATCTGTGGACTTTACCTTGGACTGTCGCCTGACGGATCATCAGTTCCAGGCAGGAAAAATATTTTGAAAATTTGCAAGCACATGTTACACTAATTAGTTAATAGATGACAACCGCCGCCAGGTTTAATTGCTTGGGGTTATTGGCTTTAAAAAAAAGTATATATGTTACAGTTGGTGGTAACTACAAATTCCACAGCCTCTATAGATAGCAGGTCTGTAAGCAATTTATGTGAGATGCCTAATGAACAGTGCTTTGGAGTGTCGCCTGATATACTATTAATTCAAGGCTCTTAAAAAAAAAGCTTTAAATTGTTACCAGCATTTTTACACTCAGTCGATAACAGATGAAAACAGGGGAGAAAGGCTGGTCCCACCACCAAGTTGGATTGCTCTGAGCTGCTGGCTGTGAAAACCCAGATGGATCGCAGCTCGTGGTCACTATAAATTCCACGGCTACAGTAGTTATCAGGCTCGCGAACACTATTTTAAGGCGGAATGGCCAGGCCGACAGTGGTTTGTATTGTTGCCTAACACAGGGGCTGTCTCCCACCGGGGAAGGGTGAGCCTAAAAAGAGGGAACAGTTTCATCGTGTCTCATTCAATCACTCTTGCCAGAAGCAAGCTGAATTCACAGTTCAGACAATCCTCCCAGCTGCAACATCCCTTCTTTTCCATCAGAGTACAGGCATAGTACTTACTTCCTCCAGGACCCAAGACTGGTTATCTGGACTTTAGTCTTTCCACACACTTCCACACATTAGCCGGTATTCTCCTGGCCCGGGCCTTTTCCAAGTGGTGGCCCGGCCTTGGCTCCCTCTTTAGGGAGTGTCTGAGACCTAAGCCTCCCATGGGAGGAGGCACAAGTACCTCCTCATCTTTGGGACCAACTGTCCCCAGGCCTAGCCACAAGCTAGGCCTCTCTGGTCTGCCAGCCCCACCCCAAGGGGGCAAATGGGAATGACAGTCTTATGAGCTAAAGGCTCGTGCTCAGGCACCTACCCTGCCCTAGAAGGGCTGGGCATGGTGTCGATCTTTTGCCTAATCATTCTTTGTTTACGCCATATCTCTGCGAAAACCTATCCAATCACAGCAGAGAAATATATATATGACTGATTTTAGGTAATATTAAATATATTTAATCTTACCTATGATATATTTTGTAAATTATCGCTAAAAAAAATCGTTACATTAAATTACGATAAGTGAGATTTCTAAGTTCAGTAGGTCAAAAAAAAAAAAAATTATTTTCAATGCAACAATGTAAAAAAAAATTGAGGGGGAAACATCTAAATTTTGAGAAAGTTCAGAGTAACTTGACTCACGAAATCGTAATGACACGATTGCAAACAAACCATACCCCGGCCGGGATTGAACCCGCGGTCAGAGAGTCTCAAAACTCCAGCCTGTCGCGTTAGCCACTAGACCAGCTAGCCACAATAAGATTCATCCAACTAGGTATATTTCTACACCATAGGAACCTTCAAGGACCATAACATTGTATCAATCGCATCTGCTAGAAAAATGACAGGATGGATAATGAGAACCTTCAAAATTAGGGATACCAAGCCCATGAGCCCATGATGACACTCTTCAGGTCACTTGTTCTATCTAGGCTGGAATATTGCTGCACACTAACAGCACCTTTCAAGGCAGGTGAAATTGCTGACCTAGAAAATGTACAGAGAACCTTCACGGCGCGCATAACGGAGATAAAACGCCTCAATTACTGGGAGCGCTTGAGGTTCCTGAACCTGTATTCCCTGGAACGCAGGCGGGAGAGATACATGATTATATACACCTGGAAAATCCTAGAGGGACTAGTACCGAACTTGCACACGAAAATCACTCACTACGAAAGACTTGGCAGACGATGCAACATCCCCCCAATGAAAAGCAGGGGTGTCACTAGTACGTTAAGAGACCATACAATAAGTGTCAGGGGCCCGAGACTGTTCAACTACCACCCAGCATACATAAGGGGGATTACCAACAGACCCCTGGTAGTCTTCAAGCTGGCACTGGACAAGCACCTAAAGTCGGTTCCTGATCAGCCGGGCTGTGGCTCGTACGTTGGTTTGCGTGCAGCCAACAGTAACAACCTGGTTGATCAGGCTCTGATCCACCAGGAGGCCTGGTCACAGACCGGGCCGCGGGGGCGTTGGCCTCCGGAACTCTCTCCAGGTAAACCCCAGGTAATATATATATATATATATATATATATATATATATATATATATATATATATATATATATATATATATATATATATATATATATATATATATATATATATATATATATATATATATATATATATATATATATATATATATATATATATATATATATATATATATATATATATATATATATATATATATATATATATATATATATATATATATATATATATATATATATATATATATATATATATATATATATATATATATATATATATTTATATATATAAAGGGAATGGAACTTATGTTGGCGTTTCAATCCGAGTTGGAACACTGACTAGTCACACAGCGAAGCGCAATTTTCTTTTATTAATTCGTCGGGAATTTCGACCTGACGCGGTTCTTTAAGCTTTTAAATGACCCGCGCGAGGTACTCGAATATGTCTTTATAAATCTAAGGTTGATAGCTACGGTGTCTTTATCTGTCTAGTAGATGTCAATCTAATTCAGCTGTTTTGAGGCCTTGATGAGAGTTTTGTTGTAGACCCCCATAATTTTTTTTTTCTGAGCCTTGTGTTGGGTGTTTGGTAAGAGTGACTCTAAAGATAAAAGATATTAACAACACGTTAGAAGAGGTGATTCTAAAGTTAAAAAGAGTTGTGTTGTTGTATAGTTGTAACAATGATATATTTCGTAACTGTTGACGTATTGATATTGAAAATGTTATGTTCGCACGCGACTGAGTGATCATGTTGTGTCTGATGTTTACTACTGAATTTATTTAAAGAACATTTCTAAAGGTGATGTTAAAGATGTTAAATTGCGACAAATTTAATCCTTATGAGAAAGATCTTAAAAATATTTTCTAATTATTGTTGAAGTTTGTTCCTGAACGATGTTTTGAGATGTTCTGAGATGCTCCTCAGCCTTCAGCAGTCCAAAACTCAAGGAATATGACTCTCTCCTGAAGACCATGCTAGAGACTGTATTGAATCTTTCTTTCCCTTGAAGAGGGACAGTGGTTTCAAGCCTCACTTCCAGTCAGGCTTGGGGAGCTAGGAGTACGTAGATCCTCCTAGATTGCTCTACCAGCTTTTCTATCCTATTCCATAGCATCAAACGAGTTGATGAGACAAATTCTTCCCGATACCCTCAGTGACTCAGCAGGAATAGAAAACCCTAGCTATGCCAGTGCCATCACCGAATGGGACACTCTTGCGGCTCCAGCACCAAACCCTAGTGCAGCACTGGCTCACAAACAGTCAAGCTGGGATGGCCCGATTGCTGAAAAGGTGCTTGCCAACTTGTTCAGAGCTGCAACATCAGATAGGGAGATTGCCCGTCTCCAGGCTGTGAGCGCACATCACTCCGGGGACTTCCTCCAAACAGTTCCCATATCGGCAATGGGAACGCGACTCGACCCGCAGTGGTTCAGCGCCTTGCTACCCCAATTCACACAGAATATACGTGTATTTGCGGCGAAGCACAAGCAGACCAATACGGTCTACATGGTCTTAACTGTTCCAAAACCAAGGGCTGGCATGCAAGACACAATGAGGTCAACGACATCATTAAGAGAACCCTTGCTACAGCTGGATGCCCTGCCGAGAGGGAGCCCTGATCACTAGCAGCCAACAATACCCACAACCCAGCAAACCGCCCCGCCGGGATCACCATCTATCCTTGGAAGAATGGCAAGCTCTTAGCATGGGACTGTACCTGTGAGTCCACACTGGCTGACACCTTATATATATATGTCGTGCCGAATAGGCAGAACTTGCGATCCTTGGCTTAAATAGCAACGTTCAACTTGCCATATAAGACAAGTGAAAATTTGTGTATGCAATAATTTCGCCAAAATCATTCTGAACCTAACGATAAAAATATATTTCACTGTGTTTGTTTAGTATTAAATTATTGTAAACAAATCTAAAATATATTTAGTTGGGTTAGGCTAAAATAAATTGTTCTTGTTATAATAAGGTTAGGTAAGTTTTCTAAGATTCTTTTGGTGCAAAATTATAAATTTTTACATTAACATTAATGAAAAAAATATATCTTTAAACGTATAAGAGAAAATTTTAGAAAGGACTTAATTTTAAATGAGTTCTTGCTAATTGACCAGTTTTACATATTCGGCACGACATATATATATATATATATATATATATATATATATATATATATATATATATATATATATATATATATATATATATATATATATATATATATATATATATATATATATGTCGTGCCGAATAGGCAGAACTTGCGATCTTGGCTTAAATAGCAACGCTCATCTTGCCATATAGGACAAGTGAAAATTTGTGTATGCAATAATTTCGCCAAAATCATTCTGAACCTAACGAAAAAAATATATTTCACTGTGTTTGTTTAGTATTAAATTATTGTAAACAAATCTAAAATATATTTAGTTGGGTTAGGCTAAAATAAATTGCTCTTGTTATAATAAGGTTAGGTAAGTTTTCTAAGATTCTTTTGGTGCAAAATTAAAAATTTTTACATTAACATTAATGAAAAAAATATATCTTTAAACGTATAAGAGAAAATTTTAGAAAGGACTTAATTTTAAATGAGTTCTTGCTAATTGACCAGTTTTACATATTCGGCACGACATACGATATATATATATATATATATATATATATATATATATATATATATATAAATATATATATATATACATATATATATACATATATACATATATATATATATGCAAAACAACCACTCTGAAAGAATAGAGAAATTCCAAGCGCTTTCGTGACTACTCACATTATCAAGGAACTATGAAAGTGAAGCATCCAAGGAAGCTATATAAGGGGTCCGGCCAGCACCTCACTATCAGATCCCACAACGGTTAAACACGTGACGCGCGGCGAGCCAACTTGGATAGGTCCTTTGCACAACTCACCCCCAAGCTATTCTACCCAAGAAAATTTGTCCAGTGTATTATTAAATTCTTCCCAAATTCTATTAATTATAAATGGATCTAATTTATATAAACCAAAGGAAATATTCATATTATTGTCAAAACTGCTTTTTATGAAACAAGATTCAATTATATTCCTGTCGACCATGGACTTGCTTGATACTACTTTCTCAACTTTTTGAAAATCAATTGGATGGTTAAAATCTCTTACATGAATAAATAGAGCATTGGAATCTTGTCCAGTTCTAATGCTATATTTATGTTGTTTTAATCTTAGTTCGAGATTTTTACCAGTTTGACCGTAATAAACTTTATCGCAAATTTTACAAGGAATCTTATAGACACATCCATCAGCATTTTGGGGGGAATTCTTTATCAAAAGTTTTTTTACTGTATCAAGATTTTTGAATACAACTTTAATATTAAAAGTCTTAAGAAGAGAAGGCATATCAACCAAGTTTTCATGGTAAGGGAGAACCAACATATTTTTAGTTGAATAAGGCTGGTTGCCCCTTTTTGGATTATAAAAAGTGTTTCTAGCAACTTTAAAAGATTTATCAATTACATTTCTTGGGTATTTTAAATCATTACCTATTTCATAAATTTTGGATATTTCCTCATCTATGAACTCAGGACTACAAATTCGTAAAGCTCTCAAAAACATTGATGAGAAAACAGACAGTTTGACTCTATCTTGATGCGAGGAATAATAGTGGACATAGGAACAGTTATTTGTAGGTTTTCTGTAAATTTTAAATTTGAATTCATTATTACCCTTAATAATTAAAACATCTAGAAAAGGCAATGAGTTATTTTCTTCAAACTCAACAGTAAAGTTTATAGAATGGGCTAAGCTATTTAATTTTCCAAGAAAATGGTGTATATCTACATTTTTGGGCATAAGACACAAAATATCATCAACATATCTGAACCATTTAGCTCTATTAGGGAGGATTGTGTTAAGCAACCTTGTTTCAAAAAATTCCATGTATAGGTTACTAAGAACAGGTGAAAGAGGATTTCCCATTGCCATACCAAACTTCTGAGTGTAAAACTTATCATTAAATACAAATTTTGCATCAACAATGCTATATATATATATATATATATATATATATATATATATATATATATATATATATATATATATATATATATATATATATATATATATATATATATGTCGTGCCGAATAGGCAGAACTTGCGATCTTGGCTTAAATAGCAACGCTCATCTTGCCATATAGGACAAGTGAAAATTTGTGTATGCAATAATTTCGCCAAAATCATTCTGAACCTAACGAAAAAAAATATATTTCACTGTGTTTGTTTAGTATTAAATTACTGTAAACAAATCTAAAATATATTTAGTTGGGTTAGGCTAAAATAAATTGTTCTTGTTATAATAAGGTTAGGTAAGTTTTCTAAGATCCTTTTGGTGCTAAATTATTAAATTTTTACATTAACATTATATATATATATATATATATATATATATATATATATATATATATATATATATATATATATATATATATATATATATATATATATATATATATATATATATATATATATATATATATATATGTCGTGCCGAATAGGCAGAACTTGCGATCTTGGCTTAAATAGCAACGCTCATCTTGCCATATAGGACAAGTGAAAATTTGTGTATGCAATAATTTCGCCAAAATCATTCTGAACCTAACGAAAAAAATATATTTCACTGTGTTTGTTTAGTATTAAATTATTGTAAACAAATCTAAAATATATTTAGTTGGGTTAGGCTAAAATAAATTGTTCTTGTTATAATAAGGTTAGGTAAGTTTTCTAAGATTCTTTTGGTGCAAAATTAAAAATTTTTACATTAACATTAATGAAAAAAATATATCTTTAAACGTATAAGAGAAAATTTTAGAAAGGACTTAATTTTAAATGAGTTCTTGCTAATTGACCAGTTTTACATATTCGGCACGACATATATATATATATATATATATATATATATATATATATATATATATATATATATATATATATATATATATATATATATATATATATATATATATATATATATATATATATATATATATATATATATATATATATATATATATATATATATATATATATATATATATATATATATATATATATATATATATATATATATATATATATATATATAGATATGTCGTGCCGAATAGGCAGAACTTGCGATCTTGGCTTAAATAGCAACGCTCATCTTGCCATATAGGACAAGTGAAAATTTGTGTATGCAATAATTTCGCCAAAATCATTCTGAACCTAACGAAAAAAATATATTTCACTGTGTTTGTTTAGTATTAAATTATTGTAAACAAATCTAAAATATATTTAGTTGGGTTAGGCTAAAATAAATTGTTCGCTTGTTATAATAAGGTTAGGTAAGTTTTCTAAGTTCCTTTTGGTGCAAAATTATAAATTTTTACATCAACATTAATGAAAAAAATATATCTTTAAACGTATAAGAGAAAATTTTAGAAAGGACTTAATTTTAAATGAGTTCTTGCTAATTGACCAGTTTTACATATTCGGCACGACATATATATATATATATATATATATATATATATATATATATATATATATATATATATATATATCGTGCCGAATAGGCAGAACTTGCGATCTTGGCTTAAATAGCAACGCTCATCTTGCCATATAGGACAAGTGAAAATTTGTGTATGCAATAATTTCGTCAAAATGTATTCTGAACCTAACGAAAAAAAAAAATTCTTTGTGTTTGTTTAGTATTAAATTATTGTAAACAAATCTAAAATACATTTAGTTGGCTTCAGCTAAAATAAATTTCACTTGTTATAATAAGGTTAGGTAAGTTTTCTAAGATTCTTTTGGTGCAAAATTTAAATTTTTTACATTGACATTAATGAAAAAAATATATCTTTAAACGTTTAAAAGAAAATTTTAGAAAGGACTTAATTTTAAATGAGTTCTTGCTAATTGACCAGTTTTACATATTCGGCACGACATATATATATATATATATATATATATATATATATATATATATATATATATATATATATATATATATATATATATATATATATATATATATATATATATATATATATATATATATATATATATATATATATATATATATATATATATATATATATATATATATATATATATATATATATATATATATATATATATATATATATATATATATATATATATATATATATATATATATATATATATATATATATATATATATATATATATATATATATATATATATATATATATATATATATATATATATATATATATATATATATATATATATATATATATATATATATATATATATATATATATATATATATATATATATATATATATATATATATATATATATATATATATATATATATATATATATATATATATATATATATATATATATATATATATATATATATATATATATATATATATATATATATATATATATATATATATATATATATATGAAAAGATGGGCTGGTAGGGTAAGTGGAATATTCAAACGGCTTCAGGAAGAAATCCAGATATTCTTCCTTGAAGCATTTTGGCCACTTCTCCGAGGCTATGGGTCCCACAATTTACACCAGAGGCGGACCCCATCTATATATAAATATATATATATATATATATATATATATATATATATATATATATATATATATATATATATATATATATATATATATAAATATATATATATATATATATATATATATATGTCGTGCCGAATAGGCAGAACTTGCGATCTTGGCTTAAATAGCAACGTTCATCTTGCCATATAGGACAAGCGAAAATTTGTGTATGCAATAATTTCGCCAAAATCATTCTGAACCTAACGAAAAAAATATATTTCACTGTGTTTGTTTAGTATTAAATTATTGTAAACAAATCTAAAATATATTTAGTTGGGTTAGGCTAAAATAAATTGTTCTTGTTATAATAAGGTTAGGTAAGTTTTCTAAGATTCTTTTGGAGCAAAATTAAAATTTTTTACATTAACGTTAATGAAAAAAATATATCTTTAAACGTATAAGAGAAAATTTTAGAAAGGACTTAATTTTAAATGAGTTCTTGCTAATTGACCAGTTTTACATATTCGGCACGACATATATATATATATATATATATATATATATATATATATATATATATATATATATATATATATATATATATATATATATTTACAAGAACTCATTTAAAATAAGTCATTTCTATAATTTTTCTTATACTTTTAAATATACATTTTTTTCATTATTAATGTAAAAACATTTTAATTTTACACTAAGTCTTTGAAAACTTCTTATGTATTAAGCAAAAGAATTTAATTTATTTTAGCCTAACCCAACTATATATATTTTAGATTTGTTCACAATAATTTAATACTAAACAAACACAGTGAAATATATTTTTTTCGTCAGGTTCAGTGTGATTTTGGCGAGTTGTTGCATGCCTAAATTTTCACTTGTCTATATGGCAAAATAGTGTTGCTATTTAAGCAAGATCATAAGTTCTGCTAGCACTTTTGACATATATATATATATATATATATATATATATATATATATATATATATATATATATATATATATATATATATATATATATATATATATATATATATATATATATATATATATATATATATATATATATATATATATATATATATATATATATATATATATATATATATATATATATATATATATATATATATATATATATATATATATATATGCATCCACGAGCGATGGCTTTAAAGTAATTAACAACATTGCATCTGACCGATAATCGAACCCCATATCCTTTAGCATAACTCGTGAAGTGACTACCAAAATTCTGAGATGCCTTAGTCGACTCGGCCATCAGTGCTTTAAAGTTGGTAGAATTACCGACAATATGTAAAGTAAAAGGACACAAGTGCAACTAATGTGACATTTATTGTGGCAACGTTTCGCTCTCCAGGGCTTTATCAAGCTCCTGGAGGCGCTGAACGTTCCGCAATAAATGCATGCATTGAACATGCTACTATCGAATGCTTTAAACATCATTTGAATAGTACCACTGTACATGTCACCCATGATGCGAGGACATACATGACCATGGAAGATAAACAACTAATTTCATTTCTGTACTTCTTGTGAAGATTGGTATTCCATATAAGATGAGAATGAAATT
>NW_027198636.1:0-41704 GCF_038502225.1 Cherax quadricarinatus | reverse complement strand
GGGGAGGATAATTCCTGTTCCTCGGATCAAAGTGAAAAAATGACTGAGCAACGACAAGACAACAGCTCGCTGTTCTTGATTTCGGGAAGAACAGCTGGAAGAACAGCTGGAAGAACAGCTGGAAGAACAGCTGGAAGAACAGCTGGAAGAACAGCTGGAAGAACAGCTGGAAGAACAGCTGGAAGAACAGCTGGAAGAACAGCTGGAATAACAGCTGGAAGAACGACTGAAACGATTAATATAAACCACAGATGTAAACGACAGATATAAATGACAGATATAAACGACTGATATAAACGACTGATATAAACGACTGATATAAACGACTGATACAAATGACTGATATAAACGATTGATATAAACGACAGTTATTAACGACACTTATTAACGACTAAAATAAACGACAGATATAAACAACAGATATAAACGACTAATATAAACGACTAATATAAAGGATAGATATAGTCACTTGGCACAAGGAAACACGAGAGGCTGTAATTTCTTTACCTATGACGACAAGGTTCGTGCTATGACGACAAGGTTCGTGCTATGACGACAAGGTTCGTGCTTTGACGACAAGGTTCGTGCTATGACGACAAGGTTCGTGCTATGACGACAAGGTTCGTGCTATGACGACAAGGTTCGTGCTATGACGACAAGGTTCGTGCTATTCAATTCAATTCAAGTTTATTCTCTATAAGGGTTACAATGTGGGGTTTACAGGTTTTGGGTATTGTGTGGTTTACATGTTATAAAATACTAATTACAGAGGGGGCCACTAGAACACCTAGCATGGCTAGGCATTTCGAGCAGACTTAAATTAATTCTTAACATTAAATCCTTACAGATTATGGTATTAAGGCTAAGTGACTACATCATAATTTGTGAGTTTAGCAATGTGAATGCTTTTGTTTTGGCACAATACAAGGTGTCTATATTGGAGTATCATAGGCAAACTTATGACTAGTTAGGATTTATTATTTTAAGATTAAGATTAGTATTTCTGGGTTTATAGTCAGTGGGTGAGTGAGTGTAAGTGTGAACCACCAGGTGGTTATCATGTAGTTAGTTGACGGGGTGAATCAGGGAGATAAGATGTTTTCTAACTGTAGTTTTGAAAGTGATGAATGTGTCTGCAGTTCTAGAGTTTTCAGGTAGGGTGTTCCAGATTTTAGGTCCTTTGAAATACATTGAATTTTTTTAAAGGTTTAGTCGGACAAGGCTCGTGGTATGACGACAAGGTTCGTGCTATGACGACAAGGCTCGTGCTATGACGACAAGGTTCGTGCTATGACGACAGGGTTGGTGCTACCACAATTATACATGAAGGAATGGAAGGTAGGTCGGAGTCTGGTACCTGAGGGAGCGACTAAAACGACTCAAATACGTTGAAAGGGCGACTAAAACGACTAATATGCGTTGAAAGGGCGGTTAAAACGACACATATACGTTGAAAGGCGACTAAGAGAACCAAAATTCGTTTAAAGAGCGACTCAAATAATGGAGGGGAGGGGAAGATTAGGGAGGGGAACAGCCAGCAGCCAAGGCTGGATGTCCAGCACCTCCCTCTCTCTTCTCCCTGCCTCTCTCTCTCTCTCTCTCTCTCTCTCTCTGACTCTAAAGTACAGTAGCACATGTCCAACGACACACTCCCCTTCCCCCTATAATAACAACCCTTCCCTATATAAAGCAGGCCCACTCTCTCTGTAATCACAACCCCCTTCTATAAGCAGAACCCCCCCTCCTTCTATACTCACAACCCCTCCTTTTAGAATCACAACCCCCTTTACAAACAACCATGACCACAACCTGAGAGAGAGAGAGAGAGAGAGAGAGAGAGAGAGAGAGAGAGAGAGAGAGAGAGAGAGAGAGAGAGAGAGAGAGAGAGAGAGAGAGAGAGAGAGAACTATTCACTCAGAATAACCAAATTTCCCAAAATGAGTAAATATTCCAGAGTGCATCACAATTGTAACTTAATATGCCAGAGTGTAAGCTAGTATTACGGAGTGTATTTTAGTATTCCGAAGTGTTAGTTAACTCTCCTAAGTGCAAGTTAATATTCCAGAGAAAGTAAATATTCCATTTTGGGGAATATTCTTAATTGCGAGTATCATTCTGAGTGTGGGTTAATATTCCTGAGTGTGGGTTAACATTCCTGAGTGTGGTTAATATTCCTGAGTGTGGGTTAATATTCCTGAGTGTGGGTTAATATTCCTGAGTGTGGGTTAATATTCCTGAGTGTGGGTTAATATTCCTGAGTGTGGGTTAATATTACTGAGTGAGGGTTAATATTTCTGAGTGTGGGTTAATATTCCTGAGTGAGGGTTAATATTTCTGAGTGTGGGTTAATATTCCTGAGTGTGGGTTAATATTCCTGAGTGTGGGTTAATATTCCTGAGTGTGGGTTAATATTCCTGAGTGTGGGTTAATATTCCTGAGTGTGGGTTAATATTCGTGAGTGAGGGTTAATATTACTGAGTGTGGGTTAATATTCCCGAGTGAGCGTTAATATTCCTGAGTGTGGGTTAATATTCCTCAGTTTGTGATAATATTCCTGAGTGTGTGCTAATATTCCTGAGTGTGGGTTAATATTCCTGAGTGTGGGTTAATATTCCTGAATGTGGGTTAATATTCCTGAGTGTGGGTTAATATTCCTGAGTGAGGGTTAATATTCTTGAGTGTGGGTTAATATTCCTGAGTGTGGGTTAATATTCCTGAGTGTGGGTTAATATTCCTGAGTGTGGGTTAATATTCCTGGGTGTGGGTTAATATTCCTGAGTGTAGGTTAATATTCCCGAGTGTGGTTTAATATTCCTGAGTGTGGGTTAATATTCCTGAATGTGGGTTAATATTCCTGAGTGTGGGTTAATATTCCTGAGTGAGGGTTAATATTCCTGAGTGTGGGTTAATATTCCTAAGTGTGGGTTAATATTCCTGGGTGTGGGTTAATATTCCTGAGTGTAGGTTAATATTCCTGAGTGTGGGTTAATATTCCTGAGTGTGGGTTAATATTCCTGAATGTGGGTTAATATTCCTGAGTGTGGTTAATATTCCTGAGTGTGGGTTAATATTCCTGAGTGTGGGTTAACATTCCTGAGTGTGGGTTAATATTCCTGAGTGTGGGTTAATATTCCTGAGTGTGGGTTAATATTCCTGAATGTGGGTTAATATTCCTGAGTGTGGGTTAATATTCCTGAGTGTGGGTTAATATTCCTGAGTGTGGGTTAATATTCCTGACGAGTTAATATTTTAGTGTGAGCAAATACTCTAAATTTTAGTGAATATTCCAGCGTGTGAGTTAATATTCCTGAGTATGAGTTAATATTCCTGAGTATGAGTTAATATTCCAACGACATTTGGGCTAATATTCCATCATCAGCCTATAAATATTCGGTAAAAAAATGCAGTAGTGGTGAAACTAATGTAATAGGCCGATAAAAAATATTATAGGTTTGAGTAACCGTCAATAACTCTGGGCGAAGAACTTTTAGCACTAAGAGTTCTGTGTTCTAATCCTCTCTTTTGTTAACATCACTTGTAAAGTCGGACTTAACACTCACTTGCACAGTCAGTCTTGGCCATCGTTGTCGCAGAAGTGTCGCCGGGGGTGGGGAAGGAGGGACACCAGGGGAGACAGTATTTACAAGTAAAAATAAAGAAGCGTTCCCGTGAATCCTTATGGAAGTGGTCGCGTCACGGGCCCTCCGGTTCTTGCACGAGCGCCGGGACCAGAAGAATCCACCCCGCGACCTCAACTGTCTGGTTTTGCGGCGTTGTTGTAACTCCGCGTTCGCACTGTTTCGTGAAGGGCTGCAGGAGGCGGAGGTGGTCGTCGGTAATGGTGGTGGTGGTGTTGGACTCCTGATGTTGATGCTGACTCGGCGAAGGTTACAATCGGACTGATGCACGGAAGGTCGCCCGCACCACCATTTATATACTCCCCTTCACCTGGGCTGACGCGGGCTGGCTCTATCCTCCTTTCATCCCAATTCCTGCTCCTCCTGCTTTCTACAGCCTCCCGAGCTCCAGCCTCCGGCTACTCCCAAACCTGCCTATCTGGCTAGGGCAAAAGCCACCCCGAAAGACCAATTCATGGCTTGAAATGAGGTTTTCTTTCTTGTGGTTCCCCGAGGCGAGTCTTGTGTCACCTTAAAGCCTTCCTCAGCCTGCCGGGCCGCGCCTCCACTTAAGAATGAATGAGAACCAACCAATATATATATATATATATATATATATATATATATATATATATATATATATATATATATATATATATATATATATATACATGCAAAACAACCACTCTGAAAGAATAGAGAAATTCCAAGCGCTTTCGTGACTACTCACATTATCAAGGAACTATGAAAGTAAAGCATCCAAGGAAGCTATATAAGGGGTCTGGCCAACACCTCACTATCAGATCCCACAACGGTTAAACACCTGACGCGCGCCGGCCCAACTGGACAGGTCCTTTGCACAACTCACCAACAAACTATTCTACCCAAGAAAATTTAAAAATTATTATTTGTCCAGTGTATTATTAAATTCTTCCCAAATTCTATTAATTATAAATGGATCTAATTTATATAAACCAAAGGAAATATTCATATTATTGTCAAAACTGCTTTTTATGAAACAAGATTCAATTATATTCCTGTCGACCATGGACTTGCTTGATACTACTTTCTCAACTTTTTGAAAATCAATTGGATGGTTAAAATCTCTTACATGAATAAATAGAGCATTGGAATCTTGTCCAGTTCTAATGCTATATTTATGTTGTTTTAATCTTAGTTCGAGATTTTTACCAGTTTGACCGTAATAAACTTTATCGCAAATTTTACAAGGAATCTTATAGACACATCCATCAGCATTTTGGGGGGAATTCTTTATCAAAAGTTTTTTTACTGTATCAAGATTTTTGAATACAACTTTAATATTAAAAGTCTTAAGAAGAGAAGGCATATCAACCAAGTTTTCATGGTAAGGGAGAACCAACATATTTTTAGTTGAATAAGGCTGGTTGTCCCTTTTTGGATTATAAAAAGTATTTCTAGCAACTTTAAAAGATTTATCAATTACATTTCTTGGGTATTTTAAATCATTACCTATTTCATTACTCTATTCGTAAAGCAAAAACATTGATGGAAAACAGACAACTTTGAAGGAATATAAACAGGGGTTTTCTGTAAATTTTAAATAAGGGGCAACCAGCCTTATTCAACTAAAAATATGTTGGTTCTCCCTTACCATGAAAACTTGGTTGATATGCCTTCTCTTCTTAAGACTTTTAATATTAAAGTTGTATTCAAAAATCTTGATACAGTAAAAAAACTTTTGATAAAGAATTCCCCCCAAAATGCTGATGGATGTGTCTATAAGATTCCTTGTAAAATTTGCGATAAAGTTTATTACGGTCAAACTGGTAAAAATCTCGAACTAAGATTAAAACAACATAAATATAGCATTAGAACTGGACAAGATTCCAATGCTCTATTTATTCATGTAAGAGATTTTAACCATCCAATTGATTTTCAAAAAGTTGAGAAAGTAGTATCAAGCAAGTCCATGGTCGACAGGAATATAATTGAATCTTGTTTCATAAAAAGCAGTTTTGACAATAATATGAATATTTCCTTTGGTTTATATAAATTAGATCCATTTATAATTAATAGAATTTGGGAAGAATTTAATAATACACTGGACAAATAATAATTTTAATTTTCTTGGGTAGAATAGTTTGTTGGGTGAGTTGTGCAAAGGACCTATCCAGTTGGGTCGGCGCGCGTCAGGTGTTTAACCGTTGTGGGATCTGATAGTGAGGTGTTGGCCAGACCCCTTATATAGCTTCCTTGGATGCTTTACTTTCATAGTTCCTTGATAATGTGAGTAGTCACGAAAGCGCTTGGAATTTCTCTATTCTTTCAGAGTGGTTGTTTTGCATATATATATATATATATATATATATATATATATATATATATATATATATATATATATATATATATATATATATATATATATATATATATATATATATATATAATTTTTCTCAACAAGTCGGCCGTCTCCCACCGAGGCAGGGTGACCCAAAAAAGAAAGAAAATCCCCAAAAAGAAAATACTTTCATCATCATTCAACACTTTCACCACACTCACACATAATCACTGTTTTTGCAGAGGTGCTCAGAATACAACAGTTTAGAAGCATACACATATAAAGATACACAACATATCCCTCCAAACTGCCAATATCCCAAACCCCTCCTTTAAAGTGCAGGCATTGTACTTCCCATTTCCAGGACTCAAGTCCGACTATATGAAAATAACCGGTTTCCCTGAATCCCTTCACTAAATATTACCCTGCTCACACTCCAACAGATCGTCAGGTCCCAAGTACCATTCGTCTCCATTCACTCCTATCTAACACGCTCACGCACGCTTGCTGGAAGTCCAAGCCCCTTGCCCACAAAACCTCCTTTACCCCCTCTCTCCAACCCTTTCGAGGACGACCCCTACCCCGCCTTCCTTCCCCTATAGATTTATATGCTTTCCATGTCATTCTACTTTGATCCATTCTCTCTAAATGACCAAACCACCTCAACAACCCCTCTTCTGCCCTCTGACTAATACTTTTATTAACTCCACACCTTTTCCTAATTTCCACACTCCGAATTTTCTGCATAATATTTACACCACACATTGCCCTTAGACAGGACATCTCCACTGCCTCCAACCGTCTCCTCGCTGCTGCATTTACCACCCAAGCTTCACATCCATATAAGAGTGTTGGTACTACTATACTTTCATACATTCCCTTCTTTGCCTCCATAGATAACGTTTTTTGACTCCACATATACCTCAACGCACCACTCACCTTTTTTCCCTCATCAATTCTATGATTAACCTCATCCTTCATAAATCCATCCGCCGACACGTCAACTCCCAAGTATCTGAAAACATTCACTTCTTCCATACTCCTCCTCCCCAATTTGATATCCAATTTTTCTTTATCTAAATCATTTGATACCCTCATCACCTTACTCTTTTCTATGTTCACTTTCAACTTTCTACCTTTACACACATTCCCAAACTCATCCACTAACCTTTGCAATTTTTCTTTAGAATCTCCCATAAGCACAGTATCATCAGCAAAAAGTAACTGTGTCAAGCAGGGGGGGCGCCCTGTCATATGTGGCATTTTGCCAAGAAGAGGTGTTGGTAATGAATGGTTGTCCAGAGCAATTGGTATTAATTGTTGGCTGGATAAACACTGTAAGGATAATGCAGTACCATTCATTGACAACTGGGACAACTTCTATGGCCGAAATGACATGTATGCCATGGATGGGGTTCACTTATCCAGGGCAGGTGTGGGTTTTCTTGCTAACTCAGTTGAGGGGGTTGTTAGGACTTTAAACTAGGATTAGTTAGAGGTATGGGTTTAGAAATGATTAATAATGAGTATGGATATATTAACTTATGCTCTGATATTAAGAATCTTAATAGTAACTGTCATGTAGTAACTCTGGGTAATGATAATTTCAGAAATTGTGTAAAAACAAAGATGAATAGGAAAAATGTGCAGAAGAAAAAACATATGATGGTATTTTATGCTAACAGTCGAAGTGCAAGAAATAAAATTAATGAACTACGTTTGGTAGTATGTGCTGGGAACTTTGATATCATTGCATTAACTGAAACGTGGTATGATTTAAAGAGTCGGGATATGACTGCTGAGTGTAATATTCAGGGATTTAAGTTATTCAATGTGGATAGATGTAATGGGAAGGGGGGAGGAGTTGCATTGTATGTTCGAGAAAATATTAATTGTTGCATAAAAACAGGTATAAAAATAGATGGAGCAGTAACAGAGTCTGTTTGGGTAGAGTTCGTGGAGGGTCAAGAAAAACTAATTCTAGGTGTAATATACCGACCTCCAGGCTTGGATCACGATAGAGGGAGACTTCTTTGGGACGAAATTGTTAGGGCTTCTGGACACAGTAACGTAGTCATAGTAGGGGACTTTAACTTTAGCCAAATTGACTGGAATTCTTTGACAGGTAATCTAGAGTCCAGTGACTTCATGGAAACAGTTCAGGACTGTTTTCTGAAACAGAGTGTAAGTGAACCTACCAGGGGTAATAATTTGCTAGACCTAGTCTTGTCAAATAAGGAAACACTCGTGAATAATCTGGAGATCACTGAAGAGCTTGGCGCAAGTGATCACAAATCCATCACCTTTAGCATTAATTGGGAATGCAAGAATAATGATAATACAGTAAAAATCCCCGATTTTCGTTCTGCCGATTATAATGGACTTAGGGAACATCTGTCTAATCTTGATTGGGGTTATCTAGCTAATGATTTTATTGACGATAATCATACTTATGAATATGAAGGGATCTGCTTTTATGATTGTTTTCTTAATAATGTACACAGTGCCCAGAGTATATACATTCCCCAGAGAGAAATTAGGTCTAATAATAACGATCCCAAATGGGTTAACAGGAGGCTAAAGCATCTATTAGGGGAGAAAAGGGGAATTTATAGGCGCATCAGAAGAGGAGAGGTTAACCTTACTGACCAATATGTTCAGCTTAAAAGAGAATTAAAAAAGGCGATTAGAAAGGCTAAACGTGACTATGAAATTAGAGTCGCTAATGAATCAAAGACTAATCCAAAGGGGTTCTTTCAAGTGTATAGGACGAAGGTGAAGGAAAAAGTAGGACCTCTGAAATCTGGGAATGGACAGCTGACGGATAATGAACTGGAAATGTGTTCCTTATTTAATGACTATTTTTTGTCAGTTTTTACACAGGAAGATGTAAATGAGATTCCAGTAATTAACAATTATTTAGTTCCTGATGAATTTAAGTTAACTAATATTACTGTCACGAGGGACATGGTTATTAAACAGATAGACAAACTGAAACAAAATAAGTCCCCGGGACCCGATGAGTTGTTTTCAAGGGTACTTAAGGAATGCAAGATGGAGCTTAGTCAGCCATTAACGAGTGTATTCAATGCGTCCATCCTTACCAGTGTTGTGCCAGAGATGTGGAAGATGGCTAATGTGGTTCCTATATTCAAATCAGGGGATAAGTCCACTCCTTCAAATTACCGTCCAATAAGCCTGACATCTATAGTGGGCAAGTTATTAGAATCAATTATAGCTGACATTATCAGAAGTCACCTTGAAGAGCATAACTTGATAAATGAATCTCAGCATGGATTCACGAGAGGTCGTTCCTGCCTGACAAACTTACTGACGTTCTTCAATAGAACATTTGAGGCAGTTGACAGTGATAAGGAATATGATATTGTTTATTTGGATTTTAGTAAAGCCTACGATAGAGTACCTCACAATGAGACTCTTAAGAAAAGTGGCAGCTCATGGTATAGGAGGTAAAGTTCCTAGCATGGATAGAGGGTTTTTCATGGCTTACCAATAGAAAGCAGAGAGTTACCATTAATGGCAGAGAGTTACCATTAATGAAAAATCTGAATGGGGATTAGTCACTAGTGGCGTTCCACAAGGATCAGTTTTAGGCCCTCTCTTGTTCATAATTTACATTAATGACCTTGATGAAGGGATTACTAGTGACATGAGTAAGTTTGCTGATGATACAAAGATAGGCCGTATAATTCACTCTGAGGAGGATATCAATGAACTCCAGGACGATTTGAACAAATTAATGTCTTGGTCTGAGAAATGGCAGATGAAGTTTAATGTGGATAAGTGTAAGGTACTTGCCCTTGGTAATGAAAATAACCCTCGAAGCTATAATCTAGGTGAAGTAGAGCTTGGTCATACAGAATGTGAAAAAGACTTGGGAGTCATGGTAAGCAGAAATCTAAAGCCAAGACAGCAGTGCCTCAGTGTGCGCAACAAGGCCAACAGATTACTTGGATTTATCTCAAGAAGTATAAGTAACAGAAGTCCAAAAGTTATTTTACAGCTCTATACATCACTAGTGAGGCCTCATTTAGATTATGCTGCTCAGTTTTGGTCCCCTTACTACAGGATGGACATAGACTCATTAGAGAACATACAGAGAAGAATGACTAAAATGATTTACTGTGTAAGGAACCTCCCGTATGAAGATAGACTTAAAGCCTTAAATCTCCACTCTCTGGAGAGGCGTAGAATGAGGGGAGATATCATTGAAGTGTATAAGTGGATGACGGGCATAAACAAGGGAGACATTAATAAAGTACTGAGGGTGTCGAACCAGGTAAGAACCAGGAATAATGGATTTAAGTTGGATAAATTTAGATTTAGAAAGGACATAGGTAAGTACTGGTTTTCTAACAGAGTTGTAGATGCGTGGAACAGTCTTCCCAGTGGGGTGATAGAGGCTAGGACCTTGGGTAGCTTTAAGAAGAGACTGGACAAATATATGAGTGGGAGGGGCTGGGTTTGATTGGTGTCAAGGGGTACGGGAGTTATTTCTTGAGTAGCTTTAGGTAGATGTCGTTTTGATAAGGACCTGCCTCGTATGGGCCAGTAGGCCTTCTGCAGTGTTCCTACATTCTTATGTTCTTATAGTACCTCCCTGGGTGGTTGCTGTCTACCAACCTACTACCTAGGAAAATAAGATATACATATGAAGCAAACTTTCCAAATTTGCTTTTAACAGTGAAATGTAGATACAAATCCAGACGTACCCCTGATAACCCTATTGTGGCCTAGTTCTTAGGCCTTTTGTGTATCCATACGCTATTGCACTACCGTCCACAGGATGCCTATTATTATTATTATTTTACTACTACTACTACTACTACTACTACTACTACTACTACTAATAATAATAATAATAATAATTTATTATTATTCCTCCGGAAAGGTATTTCACTCGTATTGGTTATCTGACTTTTGGGTTTTTTCTTGACCGGTTTTACTGTGAACCTCAAAACTCGCTCTCGGAGTTACATAAACAACCCACGATATGGGTTTGTATATTCTTTTGGGATTAAAAAAATATATTTCCATCGTGTATGGGTTATTTATAATAGGCAACTCCGGGATATTTTAATTGGATTATTTATAATATGTTAGAAGGATGAAATATTCAGATAATTTTTGACATTCGTGAGAGAATTTGTCCATAAATTCCTGATCTTTTGTTTACAATTATATTCGTGATTAAGTAGAGTGGAATTAGAAGAGAAGGTTAAGACCAGGTCCTTGATTCACTCCTTAAGACCTTCTTCTTAAGACCTTCTTCTTGACTCTCTTCTTAAGACCTTCTTGAGACTTAATTGACTTACTTCTTAAGGCTCCCTCCTTGACTAACACCTCAAGACATCCTCCTCCTCCTTGACTAACACCTCAAGACATCCTCCTCCTCCTTGACTAACACCTCAAGACCTCCTCCTCCTCCTTGACTAACACCTCAAGACATCCTCCTTCTCCTTGACTAACACCTCAAGACCTCCTCTTTCTCCTTGACTAACACCTCAAGACATCCTCCTTCTCCTTGACTAACACCTCAAGACCTCCTCTTTCTCCTTGACTAACACCTCAAGACCTCCTCCTCCTCCTTGACTAACTCCTCAAGACCTCCTCCTCCTCCTTTACTAACACCTCAAGACCTCCTCCTCCTCCTTGACTAACACCTCAAGACCTCCTCTTCCTCCTTGACTAACACCTCAAGACCTCCTCCTCCTCCTTGACTAACACCTCAAGACCTCCTCCTCCTCCTCCTTGACTAACACCTCAAGACCTTCTCCTCCTCCTTGACTAACACCTCAAGACCTCCTCCTCCTCCTTTACTAACACCTCAAGACCTCCTCCTCTTCCTTGACTAACACCTCAAGACGTCCTCCTCATTGACTAACACCTCAAGACCTCCTCCTCCTCCTTGACTAACACCTCAAGACCTCCTCCTCCTCCTCCTCCTTGACTAACTCTTCAAGACCTCCTCCTTCTCCTTGACTAACACCTCAAGACCTCCTCTTCCTCCTTGACTAACGCCTCAAGACCTCCTCCTTCTCCTTGACTAACACCTCAAGACCTCCTCTTCCTCCTTGACTAACTCCTCAAGACCTCCTGCTCCTCCTTGACTAACACCTCAAAATCTCCTCCTCCTCCTTGACTAACACCTCAAGACCTCCTCCTCCTCCTTGACTAACACCTCAAGACTTCCTCCTCCTACTTGAATAACACCTCAAGACCTCCTCCTCCTCCTTGGCTAACACCTCAAAACCTCCTCCTCCTCCTTGACTAACACCTCAAGACCTTCTCCTCCTCCTTGACTAACACCTCAAGACCTCCCCCTCCTCCTTGACTAACACCTCAAGACCTCCTCCTACTCCTTGACTAACACCTCAAGACCTCCTCCTCCTCCCCCTTGGCTAACACCTCAAGACCTCCTCCTCCTCCTTGACTAACACCTCAAGAGCTCCTCCTCCTTGATTAACACCTCAAGACCTCCTCCTCCTCCTCCTTGACTAACACCACAAGACCTCCTCCTCCTCCTTGACTAGCACCTCAAGACCTCCTCCTCCTTGACTAACACCTCAAGACCTTCTCCTCCTCCTTGACTAACACCTCAAGACCTCCTCCTCCTCCTTGACTAATACCTCAAGACCTCCTCCTCTTCCTTGACTAACACCTCAAGACCTCCTCTTCCTCCTTGACTAACTCCTCAAGACCTCCTCTTCCTCCTCCTTGACTAACACCTCAAGACCTCCTCCTCCTCCTTGACTAACACCTCAAGACCTCCTCCTCCTCCTGCTCCTCCTTGACTAACACTTCAAGACCACCTCCTCCTCCTTGACTAACACGTCAAGACCTCCTCCTCTCCTCCTCCTTGACTAACACGTCAAGACCTCCTCCTCCTCCTCCTTGACTAACACCTCAAGACCTCCTCCTCCTCCTCCTTGGCTAACACCTCAAGACCTCATCCTCCTCCTTGATTAACACCTCAAGACCTCCTTTTCCTCCTTGACTAACACCTCAAGACCTCCTCCTCATTCTTGACTAACTCTTCAAGACTTCCTCCTCCTCCTTGACTAACACCTCAAGACCTCCTCCTAAGACACATATGCAACAGTTAGGTTTCTTTATTTCGAAACGTTTCGCCTACACAGTAGGCTTCTTCAGTCGAGTACAGAAAAGTTGATAGAAGCAGAAGATACTTGAAGACGATGTAATCAGTCCATCAACCTTAAAGTTTTGAGGTGGTCAGTCCCTCAGTCTGGAGAAGAGTATTGTTCCATAGTCTGAAACAATATGGAGAAGAAGTGACAGGATGGAGCCTAGGCGGTATATAGGCTCCATCCTGTCACTTCTACTCCATATTGTTTCATACTATGGAACAATACTCTTCTCCAGACTGAGGGACTGACCACCTCAAAACTTTAAGGGTGATGGACTGATTACATCGTCTTCAAGTATCTTCTGCTTCTATCAACTTTTCTGTACTCGACTGAAGAAGCCTACTGTGTAGGCGAAACGTTTCACAATAAAGATACCTAACTGTTGCATATGTGTCTTACCTAACAACCTCAAGACCTCCTCCTCCCCCTTGACTAACACCTCAAGACCTCCTCCTCCTCCTTGACTAACACCTCAAGACCTCCTCCTCCTCCTCCTTGGCTAACACCTCAAGACCTCATCCTCCTCCTTGACTAACACCTCAAGACCTCCTCCTCCTCCCCCTTGACTAACACCTCAAGACCTCCTCCTCCTCCTTGACTAACACCTCAAGACCTCGTCCTTGACTATCCTGCAGTTCAAGGTTGACCTTGTAATTAACGTTCAAAACTATGTTAACAATTATATAGCCTTCATTATCATATTCAACTGGAAGCGCTAGATCCGCACGGTTCATAGAGCGCCTCGGAGTGAATGACAGTCAATCAGGGTTTGATCCAAGGATATTAATCCATCAACCTTCTCCACCTCCGTGGATCAAACTCACACGAAGTGTGGAGTCATTAATTACTTATTTAATGGGGAGTTGACTCGTACCTAGGGCTCACATCTGAAAGACCCGGGATCGATCCCGGGGCAGGCGGAAACATTAGGTGTGTTTCCGTACACCTGCTGCCCCTCTCTTCACCTAGCAGTAAGTAGGTACCCGGAGGATAGACGACTGCTGTAGGCCAAATGCTTCTGTCCACCACATATCCATCCAGTGGACGGGTATATTTTGTTATCCAGCAGACCCCGGGTCCAGCAGACCCCGGGTCCAGCAGACCCCCGGGTCCAGCAGACCCCGGGTCCAGCAGACCCCGGGTCCAGCAGACCCCGGGGCCAGCAGCCCCCGGGGCCAGCAGACCCCGGGTCCAGCAGACCCCGGGTCCAGCAGACCCCGCGTCCAGCAGACCCCGGGTCCAGCAGACCCCGGGTCCAGCAGACCCCGGGTCCAGCAGACCCCGGGTCCAGCAGACCCCGGGGTCTGCAGGATA
This sequence comes from Cherax quadricarinatus, assembly GCF_038502225.1. Classification (NCBI taxonomy): domain Eukaryota; kingdom Metazoa; phylum Arthropoda; class Malacostraca; order Decapoda; family Parastacidae; genus Cherax; species Cherax quadricarinatus. Next base: position 27,284 of record NW_027198636.1, on the reverse strand, counting down.
TCGTATTCTAGTCGGAGTCACTCCCTTGAACTAATCTACCTGGACTTCCTACTCATTTTTGCAACATTGCAAACTCCTGAAGATGTGTTGATTGCAACACGAAAGACCTAGAGCTATCATTCAACCCCCTACCCGTGGCTGTTTTGCTTCTCGTATCGCATGTTCACAACTATTACGCACTGAATGTGTCGTTCATGTCGAGTATGGAAGTCGTCGCACGACCCACCCATCACAGCATGTTCACAACGTGTATTCAACCAACAATAAGAAATTCATAGATACTGGTCGTGTTACGTCTGGCAACGAGGCCGCCAAGGTAAAATAAAAATTGGAAACGTACAAATATGAACGTTTATGACTCACGAAGTCGTAATAACACGATCACAAACGGACCATGGAACGGACAGGGACTGAGCCCATGGCGGGTGAAACTCCAGCCAGTGCGTAAACCACCAGACCAGCTGGCAACGATGCTGACGTACTGACCTGGTGTTTTAAAACACCCGCCGTGAGTTCAGTCCCCGCCCGTTTCCTGGTTTATGAACGTTTGTCATCAGTCTTGCCGCGAGAATGGGACGATTTTTTTATTGTCAATAAATTGAATTTTTGGGCCAGTCTCCAACAGTAATTTCGGTACTGGTGAAATTTATCTATAATAACCCCCCCCCTTCCTGTGCGTGTTAATATTCACCACATTTCGATTTTTTCGGTTTTGTCGTACGAGTGAAAAAAAAAAATATGACAGGTTGTTAAAAGTTATACACTCTGACAGGATTGCTAGTAAGCCTTAAAATATTCATTATTAACTTAATGTAAAAAATCCTGAGTGTTTTAATAATAATAATAATTATAATTATTATGATTATTATAATCATAACTAAGCGCTAAACCCACAGGGGAGGTTGGATTTTTAGATTTGGAAAGAGGTGGATAAGATCAGTCGACAAGAATGAAGGACAGGAAGTGAGAATGAAGGAAGTCAAGAAGATAGAAGGTTAAATGTAGGAACAAGAGCAAGAATGATGACATTAAGAATTACATGTAAATATAAGAGAGAATGTTGCAGTGGATGAAGGATTTAATCAATGTTTATATGTTTATATGAGGGAAGTGAAGGTCCTTAAGGAGTGGTTGGTAACATCTGTGGTTCTGATGTACGAATGGAAGAGAGAGAGAGAGAGAGAGAGAGAGAGAGAGAGAGAGAGAGAGAGAGAGAGAGAGAGAGAGAGAGAGAGAGACAGAGAGAGAGAGAGAGAGAGAAAGAGAGAGAGAATAAGCAGTACGTGGAGTGGATTACGTAGACTGGGCAAAGAATTTGGGATAATTGTAATTGCTAAAGTGACTGGAAAGAAAGTATGATTGCGGGAGAGAGAGAGAGAGAGAGAGGAGAGAGAGATGAGAGAGAGAGAGAGAGAGGAGAGAGAGAGAGAGAGAGAGAGAGAGAGAGAGAGAGAGAGAGAATAAGCAGTACGTGGAGTGGATTACGTAGACTGGGCAAAGAATTTGGGATAATTGTAATTGCTAAAGTGACTGGAAAGAAAGTATGATTGCGGGAGAGAGAGAGAGAGAGAGAGAGAGAGAGAGAGAGAGAGAGAGAGAGAGAGAGAGAGAGAGAGAGAGAGAGAGAGAGAGAGAGAGAGAGAGAGAGAGAGAGAGAGAGAATAAGCAGTACGTGGAGTGGATTACGTAGATTGGGCAAAGAATCTGGGATAATTGTAATTGCTAAAGTGACTGGAAAGAAAGTATGATTGCGGGAGAGAGAGAGAGAGAGAGAGAGAGAGAGAGAGAGAGAGAGAGAGAGAGAGAGAGAGAGAGAGAGAGAGAGAGAGAGAGACAGAAATAGATTCAGGAAGCAGAATACCTGGTTCAAAGAATATCATTAAATCACATACATAAAAATAATTTAGGCCACGGGAAAGGAATTCCCATGTACTTACAAACTCGTAAATCACACACGAGAGAAGCTGTGTTGAACAATGTTGCTGATGATAATGATGAAGTAAACACCTGAGAAACACAATAAAGATACACAGGTGTTGCGCAAGTGTTTAATTCATCATCCTGTCGGTTCTCTGAACCACTTATCTGCATTCGGTGTAACTGGTGTTGTTGCTGATAGGGAATACCTGGGGTATACCTGGAGGGGGCTTCGGGGGGGTCAACGCCCCAGCGGCCAGATCCGTCAACAAGTGATAAGTTGTCCAAAACTTTGGATTATCTTGAGGAGGAGAGTGAGGGCCAAGTTAAGGTGTGTAGGAAAGAAGAAGAATTTTTTCCTGTACAAGTGAGTCTCAGACGAGGCTGTGTGATGTTACAGTAATTGTTTAATGTGTTTATAGATGAGGTTATTAAAGGTGTGAATGCCACGGTGTGAGGAGAGGCGCGGGCTTAGACGATAATGAATCTTATGTGAAGTCTGACTTGCTGTTTGCCGATGACGCAGTGTTATTGTAAAACCAGGAAGAAAATACACAGAGGCTGGTGGAGCAGCTAGAAAGTATGTATAAACAGGAAGTTTACGGGAATGCAGAAGAGAAAATGGTGACGAGAGTAAGTGGAAGTATAGAGATCAGACTGGATCAGAATAACATATCAAAATTTGCATTTCTTCGCCTAATATACAGTGTGTAGTTTACGTGTAATTAAATACTGTTAATCACAAAGAAAGCCATTAGCATGTATGAGGATTTCGGACAGACATATGACATCAGTGACATACTACTATATAGAAAGTCACTTGTTATGCTGAGCATTTCCCCACAAATTAGGTCAGTTTTGTCCCGGGATGCGACCCACACCAGTCCACTAACACCCAGGATGCGACCCACACCAGTCCACTAACACCCAGGATGCGACCCACACCAGTCCACTAACACCCAGGATGCGACCCACACCAGTCCACTAACACCCAGGATGCCACCCACACCAGTCCACTAACACCCAGGATGCGACCCACACCAGTCCACTAACACCCAGGATGCCACCCACACAAGTCCACTAACACCCAGGTATCCCATTTTACTGATAGGTGAACATCTCTCTCTCTCTTTTTTTTTTTTTTTTTTTTTTTTTTTTTTTTTTTTTTTTTTTTTTTTTACACAGGGTTTGACAAGGTTAAGGATCCCTAGCTTTATTGACAGCTATTTACAGGTTAAGGATTCCTAACTTTATTGGCAAGCTAAGAGCTGTTACCTACATCAGCTCATTTGAAAGCATTTTTATTGTTATGAGACATACAAGTAGGGAACAGGATGAAGTTGGAGCCATCTGTGGGCCAGCATTTTCATTTGATCAACTGACGTTATCTCGTTGACATCATTATGCTGTACGAATGTGTTCCATACTCGAGTCATCCTGGGTATGTATGATCTCAGATGGAGTGATGTTCTGGAGAAGGGTACAGCCAGAGTGAAGTTGCTGCTTTCTGCCCGTCTTGTGGCATAAAAGCTTGTTTCACGCTGTCCTCGAAGTGGATCCAAGTGTGGTATTTTGACAATATTGGCCTTGTACATAACAGTAAGGCCACCCACATCCCTCCTATGTTGAAGGCTCTGCTGAAATGACAGATCTATCCAGGATGGGTCCAGGCGAGAGATGAGACGTCTTGCTCTGTTCTCTACTCTGTCAAGCAGTCGCAGATGAGAGGGGGGGCAGGCAAACCAAGAAAGTGGAGCATACTCAAGGTGTGAGCGTACTTGTGCCTCGTACAGGATCTTGCAACCCCTACTGTCAAGCAGATGCGAGATACGGCGAAGTGCTGTAAGCTTCCTGGCTGCCTTTTTATTGACAAGCTAAGAGCTGTTACCTACATCAGCTCATTTGAAAGCATTTTTATTGTTATGAGACATACAAGTAGGGAACAGGATGAAGTTGGAGCCATCTGTGGGCCAGCATTTTCATCTGATCAACTGACTTTATCTCGTTGACATCATAATGCTGTACGAATGTGTTCCATACTCGAGTCATCCTGGGGATAAATGATCTCAGATGAAGTGATGTTCTGGAGAAGGGTACAGCCAAAGTGAAGTTGCTGCTGACTGCCCGTCTTGTGGTATAGAAGCTTGCTTCACGCTGTCCTCGAAGTGGATATCTCTCTCTCTCTCTCTCTCTCTCTCTCTCTCTCTCTCTCTGTGGGGGGAAATAAATGGGATTAAATCTGGAGTATCTGAGAGAGTTAGACCAAAGGAAGGGGTAGCAGTAATTTTAAATGATCAGTTATGGAAGGAGAAAAGAGAATATGAATGTGTAAATTCAAGAATTATGTGGATTAAAGTAAAGGTTGGATGCGAGAAGTGGGTCATAATAAGCGTGTATGCACCTGGAGAAGAGAGGAATGCAGAGGAGAGAGAGAGATTTTGGGAGATGTTAAGTGAATGTATAGGAGCCTTTGAACCAAGTGAGAGAGTAATTGTGGTAGGGGACCTGAATGCTAAAGTAGGAGAAACTTTTAGAGAGGGTGTGGTAGGTAAGTTTGGGGTGCCAGGTGTAAATGATAATGGGAGCCCTTTGATTGAACTTTGTATAGAAAGGGGTTTAGTTATAGGTAATACATATTTTAAGAAAAAGAGGATAAATAAGTATACAATATATGATGTAGGGCGAAATGACAGTAGTTTGTTGGATTATGTATTGGTAGATAAAAGACTGTTGAGTAGACTTCAGGATGTATATGTTTATAGAGGGGCCACAGATATATCAGATCACTTTCTAGTTGTAGCTACACTGAGAGTAAAAGGTAGATGGGATACAAGGAGAATAGAAGCATCAGGGAAGAGAGAGGTGAAGGTTTATAAACTAAAAGAGGAGGCAGTTAGGGTAAGATATAAACAGCTATTGGAGGATAGATGGGCTAATGAGAGCATAGGCAATGGGGTCGAAGAGGTATGGGGTAGGTTTAAAAATGTAGTGTTAGAGTGTTCAGCAGAAGTTTGTGGTTACAGGAAAGTGGGTGCGGGAGGGAAGAGGAGCGATTGGTGGAATGATGATGTAAAGAGAGTAGTAAGGGAGAAAAAGTTAGCATATGAGAAGTTTTTACAAAGTAGAAGTGATGCAAGGAGGGAAGAGTATATGGAGAAAAAGAGAGAGGTTAAGAGAGTGGTGAAGCAATGTAAAAAGAGAGCAAATGAGAGAGTGGGTGAGATGTTATCAACAAATTTTGTTGAAAATAAGAAAAAGTTTTGGAGTGAGATTAACAAGTTAAGAAAGCCTAGAGAACAAATGGATTTGTCAGTTAAAAATAGGAGAGGAGAGTTATTAAATGGAGAGTTAGAGGTATTGGGAAGATGGAGGGAATATTTTGAGGAATTGTTAAATGTTGATGAAGATAGGGAAGCTGTGATTTCGTGTATAGGGCAAGGAGGAATAACATCTTGTAGGAGTGAGGAAGAGCCAGTTGTGAGTGTGGGGGAAGTTCGTGAGGCAGTAGGTAAAATGAAAGGGGGTAAGGCAGCCGGGATTGATGGGATAAAGATAGAAATGTTAAAAGCAGGTGGGGATATAGTTTTGGAGTGGTTGGTGCAATTATTTAATAAATGTATGGAAGAGGGTAAGGTACCTAGGGATTGGCAGAGAGCATGCATAGTTCCTTTGTATAAAGGCAAAGGGGATAAAAGAGAGTGCAAAAATTATAGGGGGATAAGTCTGCTGAGTATACCTGGTAAAGTGTATGGTAGAGTTATTATTGAAAGAATTAAGAGTAAGACGGAGAATAGGATAGCAGATGAACAAGGAGGCTTTAGGAAAGGTAGGGGGTGTGTGGACCAGGTGTTTACAGTGAAACATATAAGTGAACAGTATTTAGATAAGGCTAAAGAGGTCTTTGTGGCATTTATGGATTTGGAAAAGGCGTATGACAGGGTGGATAGGGGGGCAATGTGGCAGATGTTGCAAGTGTATGGTGTAGGAGGTAGGTTACTGAAAGCAGTGAAGAGTTTTTACGAGGATAGTGAGGCTCAAGTTAGAGTATGTAGGAAAGAGGGAAATTTTTTCCCAGTAAAAGTAGGCCTTAGACAAGGATGTGTGATGTCACCGTGGTTGTTTAATATATTTATAGATGGGGTTGTAAGAGAAGTAAATGCGAGGGTCTTGGCAAGAGGCGTGGAGTTAAAAGATAAAGAATCACACACAAAGTGGGAGTTGTCACAGCTGCTCTTTGCTGATGACACTGTGCTCTTGGGAGATTCTGAAGAGAAGTTGCAGAGATTGGTGGATGAATTTGGTAGGGTGTGCAAAAGAAGAAAATTAAAGGTGAATACAGGAAAGAGTAAGGTTATGAGGATAACAAAAAGATTAGGTGATGAAAGATTGAATATCAGATTGGAGGGAGAGAGTATGGAGGAGGTGAATGTATTCAGATATTTGGGAGTGGACGTGTCAGCGGATGGGTCTATGAAAGATGAGGTGAATCATAGAATTGATGAGGGAAAAAGAGTGAGTGGTGCACTTAGGAGTCTGTGGAGACAAAGAACTTTGTCCTTGGAGGCAAAGAGGGGAATGTATGAGAGTATAGTTTTACCAACGCTCTTATATGGGTGTGAAGCGTGGGTGATGAATGTTGCAGCGAGGAGAAGGCTGGAGGCAGTGGAGATGTCATGTCTGAGGGCAATGTGTGGTGTGAATATAATGCAGAGAATTCGTAGTTTGGAAGTTAGGAGGAGGTGCGGGATTACCAAAACTGTTGTCCAGAGGGCTGAGGAAGGGTTGTTGAGGTGGTTCGGACATGTAGAGAGAATGGAGCGAAACAGAATGACTTCAAGAGTGTATCAGTCTGTAGTGGAAGGAAGGCGGGGTAGGGGTCGGCCTAGGAAAGGTTGGAGGGAGGGGGTAAAGGAGGTTTTGTGTGCGAGGGGCTTGGACTTCCAGCAGGCATGCGTGAGCGTGTTTGATAGGAGTGAATGGAGACAAATGGTTTTTAATACTTGACGTGCTGTTGGAGTGTGAGCAAAGTAACATTTATGAAGGGATTCAGGGAAACCGGCAGGCCGGACTTGAGTCCTGGAGATGGGAAGTACAGTGCCTGCACTCTGAAGGAGGGGTGTTAATGTTGCAGTTTAAAAACTGTAGTGTAAAGCACCCTTCTGGCAAGACAGTGATGGAGTGAATGATGGTGAAAGTTTTTCTTTTTCGGGCCACCCTGCCTTGGTGGGAATCGGCCAGTGTGATAATAATAAAAATAATAAATATATATATATATATATATATACCATCTAAGTCACTACAGAACATCACTTAACAAGGCACCTGGGTTAAGGTCGTTGCTTCAGTTTTACACTCGCGTCGTGTAAGGTCAAGCCTTGATGGATGACTGAAAAAAAAAAGAATCGCAAGAACGAGAAAAAGGCAGAGGGGGTGGGAGGAGGGGGATAGGGAGGGATGGTAGGTCAAATTATTACCCTCCCCCTAAGCCCCCTTCCCCCGTGTACTCACCTGGCTGCACTTCCGTGTGCTCACCTGGCTGCACTTCCGTGTGCTCACCTGGCTGCACTTCCGTGTGCTCACCTGGCTGCACTTCCGTGTGCTCACCTCGCTGCACTTCCGTGTGCTCACCTGGCTGCACTTCCGTGTGCTCACCTGGCTGCACTTCCGTGTGCTCACCTGGCTGCACTTCCGTGTGCTCACCTCGCTGCACTTCCGTGTGCTCACATGGCTGCACTTCCGTGTACTCACCTGGCTGCACTTCCGTGTGCTCACCTGGTTGTACTTTCCTGTACACACCCTCCCCTCCAGGGGTATTCCCTCAACGTACTCACCTACACCTGCTACATCACCTCACCCTTCATCTAGGCGTCCGTCTTGTGGTTGCCCACTTACTAGACAGTCCGTCTTGTGGTTGCCCACTTACTAGACAGTCCGTCTTGTGGTTGCCCACTTACTAGACAGTCAGTCTTGTGGTTGCCCACTTACTAGACAGTCCGTCTTGTGGTTGCCCACTTACTAGACAGTCCGTCTTGTGGTTGCCCACTTACTAGACAGTCCATATTGTGGTTGCCCACTTACTAGACAGTCCGTCTTGTGGTTGCCCACTTACTAGACAGTCCGTCTTGTGGTTGCCCACTTACTAGACAGTCCGTCTTGTGGTTGCCCACTTACTAGACAGTCCGTCTTGTGGTTGCCCACTTACTAGACAGTCCATATTGTGGTTGCCCACTTACTAGACAGTCCGTCTTGTGGTTGCCCACTTACTAGACAGTCCGTCTTGTGGTTGCCCACTTACTAGACAGTCCGTCTTGTGGTTGCCCACTTACTAGACAGTCCGTCTTGTGGTTGCCCACTTACTAGACAGTCCATATTGTGGTTGCCCACTTACTAGACAGTCCGTCTTGTGGTTGCCCACTTACTAGACAGTCCGTCTTGTGGTTGCCCACTTACTAGACAGTCCGTCTTGTGGTTGCCCACTTACTAGACAGTCCGTCTTGTGGTTGCCCACTTACTAGACAGTCCGTCTTGTGGTTGCCCACTTACTAGACAGTCCATATTGTGGTTGCCCACTTACTAGACAGTCCGTCTTGTGGTTGCCCACTTACTAGACAGTCCGTCTTGTGGTTGCCCACTTACTAGACAGTCCGTCTTGTGGTTGCCCACTTACTAGACAGTCCGTCTTGTGGTTGCCCACTTACTAGACAGTCCATATTGTGGTTGCAAACTTACTAGACAGTCCGTCTTGTGGTTGCCCACTTACTAGACAGTCCGTCTTGTGGTTGCCCACTTACTAGACAGTCCATCTTGTGGTTGCCCACTTACTAGACAGTCCGTCTTGTGGTTGCCCACTTACTAGACAGTCCGTCTTGTGGTTGCCCACTTACTAGACAGTCCGTCTTGTGGTTGCCCACTTACTAGACAGTCCGTCTTGTGGTTGCCCACTTACTAGACAGTCCGTCTTGTGGTTGCCCACTTACTAGACAGTCCGTCTTGTGGTTGCCCACTTACTAGACAGTCCATCTTGTGGTTGCCCACTTACTAGACAGTCCGTCTTGTGGTTGCCCACTTACTAGACACTCCGTCTTGTACACCTGTTCACACAGCTTCTATGTTCCTTGACACTTGTTCCAATTATATTAATCATCAACGTTTCCTTCTATTTTGGTTCATTATCATTGTTTCCTCTTCATTGTTGTGACTTCGTTTTCTCCACGTCATTCTTTTCCCTTCTCCTTCGTTGTGTTTCCGTCTTCTTCACGTCCTCAATGGTTGAAGTTGAAAGCCTATCTACCGCACGAGGGTCGTCAGCTGCCTGTCACCTGTCCACCAAAATACAAGAATACTACAATCCATGTATACACCGAGGCTCATACATCAGTGTATACATCAAATGAATGACATTTACGACTGTCATCTTATGATGTCAATTTGCACTCGAATATTTTCATTATTATTCGAAAAAAAAAAATGGCCGTAAATTGCTGAGGCCTAAATTCTTGTCTAAGTTAAAATTGTATTTTCTTTTTCTATAAAGCCTAAATTTTTTAAGAGTTCTTTCGGTATTCATTTTTTTTTAAATCAACCTGAGAGTGCAATTAATAGTTTTTATTTTAATTTTTAATTATTATTAATTTTTTCTTCTTCAGTTCTGCAATTTTTTTTTTTCGTTTCTATACATTTTTTCTGGCTACCATAATCCAGTTTTTTTTTTTCCATTCTTTGTTATTCTCAATTTATCTACTGACTTTCTGTAAACACTTAAATTAATAATTCATTAATTATTATTATTATTATTATTATTATTATTATTATTATTATTATTATTATTATTATTATTATTATCATTTACTACAATCTATTTTTTTTTATTTTCGTCCGAAAGTTCCATTTTCTTGCCAAAATTTCAACCATCGCCTTTCGGCTATTAAGAATTATATATCACAGGATATACACACCCATAGGTATATTTTCCTCATGGTATACATGCTAAAAGTTTACTTTAAATCATATTTTCGGGCTTAAAGAATGTTTGACTGCCGGTGCAAAGGTTAAGTGCAGACTTAATGAGCCTAGTGCAGTGTAGTTAATAGGCTTTGAACCCCCATTAACCAATTTCATTAATTCATTCTCTCATTCGTATAATTCAACGCTTTCTTTTGCATAATTTCTATCTTCTGAGTCCTTGTTTCGTTCTCCTATATGATGGATTTCGTTGTTTAACTCTTATCTCTTTCAAAAGCCTCTGGTTGCAGCTGCTCAACACTGCAGACATATCAACATATCTGGTGTACTCACCTAACTGTACTCACCTAATTGTGGTTGCAGGGATCGAGACTCAGCTCCTGGCCCCGCTTCTTCACTGAACGCTAGTAGGTCCTCTCTCTCCCTGCTCCATGAGCTTTGTCATACCTCGTCTTAAAGCTATGTATGGTTCCTGCCTCCACTACATCACTTCCTAGACTATTCCACTTACTGACTACTCTGTGGCTGAAGAAATACTTCCTAACATCCCTGTGATTCATCTGTGTCTTCAGCTTCCAATTGTGACCCCTTGTTTCTGTGTCTCCTGTCTGGAACATCCTGCCTCTGTCCATCTTATCTATATCACGCATTATTTTGTATGCTGTTATCATGTCTCCCCTGACCCTCTTGTCCTCTAGTGTCGACAGGCCAATTTCCCTTAACCTTTCTTCGTAGGACATTCCCCTGAGCTCCGGGACTAACCTTGTTGCTAACCTTTGCACTTTCTCTAATTTCTTGACGTGCTTGACCAGGTTTGGGTTCCAAACTGGTGCTGCATACTCCAGTATGGGCCTGACGTACACGGTGTACAGTGTCTTGAACGATTCCTTACTGAGGTATCGGAACGCTATTCTCAGGTTTGCCAGGCGCCCATATGCTGCAGCAGTTATCTGGTTGATGTGTGCCTCCGGAGATGTGTGTGTGTCTGTGTGTGTGTGTGTGTGTGTGTGTGTACTCACCTAGTTGTACTCACCTAGTTGAGGTTGCGGGGGTCGAGTCCGAGCTCCTGGCCCCGCCTCTTCACTGATCGCTACTAGGTCACTCTCCCTGAGCCGTGAGCTTTATCATACCTCTGCTTAAAGCTATGTATGGATCCTGCCTCCACTACATCGCTTCCCAAACTATTCCACTTACTGACTACTCTGTGGCTGAAGAAATACTTCCTAACATCCCTGTGATTCATCTGTGTCTTCAGCTTCCAACTGTGTCCCCTTGTTACTGTGTCCAATCTCTGGAACATCCTGTCTTTGTCCACCTTGTCAATTCCTCTCAGTATTTTGTATGTCGTTATCATGTCCCCCCTATCTCTCCTGTCCTCCAGTGTCGTCAGGTTGATTTCCCTTAACCTCTCCTCGTAGGACATACCTCTTAGCTCTGGGACTAGTCTTGTTGCAAACCTTTGCACTTTCTCTAGTTTCTTCACGTGCTTGGCTAGGTGTGGGTTCCAAACTGGTGCCGCATACTCCAATATGGGCCTAACATACACGGTGTACAGGGTCCTGAATGATTCCTTATTAAGATGTCGGAATGCTGTTCTGAGGTTTGCTAGGCGCCCATATGCTGCAGCAGTTATTTGGTTGATGTGCGCTTCAGGAGATGTGCCTGGTGTTATACTCACCCCAAGATCTTTTTCCTTGAGTGAGGTTTGTAGTCTCTGACCCCCTAGACTGTACTCCGTCTGCGGCCTTCTTTGCCCTTCCCCAATCTTCATGACTTTGCACTTGGTGGGATTGAACTCCAGGAGCCAATTGCTGGACCAGGTCTGCAGCCTGTCCAGATCCCTTTGTAGTTCTGCCTGGTCTTCGATCGAGTGAATTCTTCTCATCAACTTCACGTCATCTGCAAACAGGGACACCTCAGAGTCTATTCCTTCCGTCATGTCGTTCACAAATACCAGAAACAGCACTGGTCCTAGGACTGACCCCTGCGGGACCCCGCTGGTCACAGGTGCCCACTCTGACACCTCGCCACGTACCATGACTCGCTGCTGTCTTCCTGACAAGTATTCCCTGATCCATTGTAGTGCCTTCCCTGTTATCCCTGCTTGGTCCTCCAGTTTTTGCACCAATCTCTTGTGTGGAACTGTGTCAAACGCCTTCTTGCAGTCCAAGAAAATGCAATCCACCCACCCCTCTCTCTCTTGTCTTACTGCTGTCACCATGTCATAGAACTCCAGTAGGTTTGTGACACAGGATTTCCCGTCCCTGAAACCATGTTGGCTGCTGTTGATGAGATCATTCCTTTCTAGGTGTTCCACCACTCTTCTCCTGATAATCTTCTCCATGATTTTGCATACTATACATGTCAGTGACACTGGTCTGTAGTTTAATGCTTCATGTCTGTCTCCTTTTTTAAAGATTGGGACTACATTTGCTGTCTTCCATGCCTCAGGCAATCTCCCTGTTTCGATAGATGTATTGAATATTGTTGTTAGGGGTACACATAGCGCCTCTGCTCCCTCTCTCAATACCCATGGGGAGATGTTATCTGGCCCCATTGCCTTTGAGGTATCTAGCTCACTCAGAAGCCTCTTCACTTCTTCCTCGGTTGTGTGCACTGTGTCCAGCACTTGGTGGTGTGCCCCACCTCTCCGTCTTTCTGGAGTCCCTTCTGTCTCCTCTGTGAACACTTCTTTGAATCTCTTGTTGAGTTCTTCACATACTTCACGGTCATTTCTTGTTGTCTCTCCTCCTTCCTTCCTTAGCCTGATTACCTGGTCCTTGACTGTTGTTTTCCTCCTGATGTGGCTGTACAACAGTTTCGGGTCAGATTTGGCTTTCGCTGCTATGTGTGTGTGTGTGTGTGTGTGTGTGTGTGTGTGTGTGTGTGTGTGTGTGTGTCTGTGCGTGTGGCATGCACATACAACAGGCCTATTGTCTAATCGACATGTGCCTAGGACCAAATGGTTACTAACACACACACACACACAGAGTTAGGGGGATATGATAACGACATATAAAATACTGAGTGGTATAGACAAGGTGGACTGAGACAGGATGTTCCAGAGATGGGACACAGCAACAAGGGGACACAGTTGGAAGCTGAAGACTCAGATGAATCACAGGGATGTTAGGAAGTATTTCTTCAGTCACAGAGTTGTCAGGAAGTGGAAAAGCCTGGGTAGTGATGTAGTGGAGTCAAGATCCATACATAGCTTTAAGAAGAGGTATGATATAGCTTACGGAGCGGGAAGAGTGAACGGGAAGCGACCAGGTGAAGGGGCGGGGCCAGGAGCTGTGACTCGACCCCCGCAACCATAACTAGGTGAGTACACACACACAAATGCATAAACAAAACAAATTTTACAAGCTTAACATAATCAAATTCAACACGTGTTAGACACAACACTTTTAACACGGCAAGAAAGTTAACATGTTAAGTTGTGCACTCCAGAGACAGTCATGCAACACCACTGACAGTCATGCAACACCACTGACAGTCATGCAACACCACTGACAGTCATGCAACACCACTGACAGTCATGCAACACCACTGACAGTCATGCAACACCACTGACAGTCATGCAACACCACTGACAGTCATGCAACACCACTGACAGTCATGCAACACCACTGACAGTCATGCAACACCACTGACAGTCATGCAACACCATTGACAGTCATGCAACACCACTGACAGTCATGCAACACCACTGACAGTCATGCAACACACCACTGACAGTCATATTCACACCACTGGCAGTCATATTCACACCACTGACAGTCATATTCACACCACTGGCAGTCATATTCACACCACTGACAGTCATATTCACACCACTGGCAGTCATATTCACACCACTGGCAGTCATATTCACACCACTGGCAGTCATATTCACACCACTGACAGTCATATTCACACCACTGGCAGTCATATTCACACCACTGACAGTCATATTCACACCACTGGCAGTCATATTCACACCACTGACAGTCATATTCACACCACTGGCAGTCATATTCACACCACTGACAGTCATATTCACACCACTGGCAGTCATATTCACACCACTGACAGTCATATTCACACCACTGACAGTCATATTCACACCACTGGCAGTCATATTCACACCACTGACAGTCATATTCACACCACTGGCAGTCATATTCACACCACTGACAGTCATATTCACACCACTGGCAGTCATATTCACACCACTGGCAGTCATATTCACACCACTGACAGTCATATTCACACCACTGACAGTCATGCAACACACCACTGACAGTCATATTCACACCACTGACAGTCATGCAACACACCACTGACAGTCATATTCACACCACTGACAGTCATGTTCACACCACTGACAGTCATGCAACACACCACTGAGAGTCATATTCACACCACTGACAGTCATGCAACACACCACTGACAGTCATATTCACACCACTGACAGTCATGTTCACACCACTGACAGTCATGCAACACCACTGACAGTCATATTCACACCACTGACAGTCATATTCACACCACTGACAGTCATATTCACACCACTGACAGTCATGCAACACACCACTGACAGTCATATTCACACCACTGACAGTCATATTCACACCACTGGCAGTCATGCAACACACCACTGACAGTCATATTCACACCACTGACAGTCATGCAACACACCACTGGCAGTCATGCAACACACCACTGGCAGTCATGCAACGCACCACTGGCAGACACAGTCGTGCAAAACCACTGGCAGTCATGCAACACACCACTGGCAGTCATGCAACACACCACTAGCAGTCATGCAACACACCACTGGCAGTCATGCAACACACCACTGACAGTCATATTCACACCACTGACAGTCATGCAACACACCACTGGCAGTCATGCAACACACCACTGGCAGTCATGCAACACACCACTGGCAGACACAGTCATGCAACACCACTGGCAGTCATGCAACACACCACTGACAGTCATGCAACACACCACTAGCAGTCATGCAACACACCACTGGCAGTCATGCAACACACCACTGGCAGTCATGCAACACACCAGTGGCAGTCGTGCAACACACCACTGGCAGTCATGCAACACACTACTGGCAGACAGTCATGCAACACACCACTGGCAGTCATGGAACACACCACTGGCAGTCATGCAACACACCACTGGCAGTCGTGCATCACACTACTGACAGTCATGCAACACACCACTTGCAGACATAGTCATGCAACACACCACTTGCAGGCACAGTCATGCAACACCACTGGCAGACAGTCATGCAACACTGGTCTGAACAAGTTGTTCAGTGTGTGGACAGTTACCTGTAGGTTACCAGTAGTCTCTTCCGGTGGTCACCGCTTCCGCGGGCCGGTCCCAGACCAGACCTCCTGGTTACTGGCTTGATCAGTCACACTGCTGGTGCCCGCCGCCCGCAGTCCAACGTACGCACCACAGCCTGGTTGATCAGGAACCAACTTAAGAAACATGTCGATTTCCTTCGTCAAGACGGTCGGGGTCTGTTGGTAATTTTCCTGGTGCACAGTGGGAGGGCGTTGAAGATCCATGATTCTTTCTTCACCTATTGAGTTCTCTCAGTGTGCTCATCTCTCCCCTGCTTTTAATTGGAGGTATCCAGCACAGACTGCCAAGTTGTAATTTCGGTGTGCGGGTTTGGGACCAACCCCTCCAGACTCCTGCAGGTGTAGGTCACATTCTATGGAGTACAGTTTTAGGGGTCTTCAGATACTTTTAGTAATTTAGGTGTCTGGCTGAGGTTATTCGAGCTGTGAAGGTTCTCTCTATATTCTCCAGTGGCGCAGTTTCACCTGTCTTGAAGCCGGTCCTTAGTATACAGCAATATTCCTACCGAGAAAGGGCAAGTGACCTGAAGAGTATCATCACTGGCTTTTCCTGTCGTATTGAAAGTTCTCGTTATCCTTAAAAAGTAGATCTTCTGACATTACTTCCACTTCTCTTACATCAGACTACCGCTCTGCTGAGTGATTTGAGTTTTTCCTGTACTCTGAACACTTTAAAATTCCTTACTTTATCGTAAGGTAGTAATTGGAATGTGCTCATTGAACATCAGTGGTCCACTGAAAGACTTGGTTTATATCAGCCTGGAGGTTCATTGTCTTCTATGGATGCCACACTCATACACATTCTTGTATCGTCTGCAAAAGATGATTACGGTGCTATGGTTCTCGCCACTGTCTATGTAGCATATGATTATGTGAAAGAGAAATGGGGCGAGTACTGTGCGTTGAGGAACAGAGCTTTTTACCGAGGCAGCTTCCGATTTCACTCTGTTTACTATTATTCTTTGGGTTCTGTTTGTTAGGAGGTTAAATAATCCGCCAACCTTTCTGGTTATTCCTTTTGCACGCTTTTTGTGTAAAATTTCACCATGGTTTAGACTGTAGAAGGCTTTCGCAAAGTCAGTGTACATCGCATCAGTATTATACTAGTCTTCCAGCGTATCCAAGACGATATCGTAACAGTCCAGCAACTGTGTGAGGCAGGAGCGACGATCTGTTCTGTACCCATGTTGCCACGGGTTGTGTAAGTGCTGCGATTCCTCGTGACTG
This sequence comes from Cherax quadricarinatus, assembly GCF_038502225.1. Lineage (NCBI taxonomy): Eukaryota > Metazoa > Arthropoda > Malacostraca > Decapoda > Parastacidae > Cherax > Cherax quadricarinatus. The sequence continues at coordinate 10,803 of NW_027198636.1, read as the reverse complement.
GCAATCATGCTTCTTAAAAACCTTTCCACAGATCTTAATAATGTGGAAAGGTCAGGGCTATTGGTTTGCAGTTTATTGCACTTGCTTTATTGCTACCTTTCTCGAGTGGGCAATATGTCAGTGGTTTTTTAATGACTGTGGGATGACTCTAGTGTCCAAGATCTATCACAGAATACAGTACTGAAGGCAGGTGTTAGTGGTTCCTTGCAATTCTTGACAGGGAATTCCACGAGTCTGTGCTCGGTACGCTCCAGAAATACGTAATGGACTGGGAGTCTATTAGTTTTTCTCTCCTCCCTTCTCTTTATCCTTTCTTCTCTGTCTCCTCCTTTCCCTCTCTCGTCCCTTCTCTTTCTCCTCCCTTCCTCCTGTCTTCCCTTTCTCCTTTCCTCACTCCTATCTCTCCCATTTCTTTTCTTCGACTTACCTTAATCCCCCGTCATCTTCCCAGCCTCACTATCTACTCCTTCACTAGGTGACCCATTCACTGTGACCCATTCACCAGGTGACCCATTCACTGTGACCCATTCACCGGGTGACCCATTCACTGTGACTTATTCACCAGTTGACCCGTTCACTATGACCCATTCAATTGGTGACTCATTCACCAGGTGACCCATTCACTAGGTGAACCATTCACTAGGTGAACCATTCACTAGGTGAACCATTCACTAGGTGAACCATTCACTAGGTGAACCATTCACTAGGTGAACCATTCACTAGGTGAACCATTCACTAGGTGAGCCATTCACTAGGTGAACCATTCACTAGGTGAACCATTCACTTGGTGAACCATTCACTTGGTGAACCATTCACTAGGTGAGCCATTCACTAGGTGAGCCATTCACTAGGTGAACCATTCACTAGGTGAACCATTCACTTGGTGAACCATTCACTAGGTGAGCCATTCACTTGGTGAACCATTCACTAGGTGAACCATTCACTTGGTGAACCATTCACTAGGTGAGCCATTCACTAGGTGACCCTTTCACCAGGTGACCCATTCACTTGGTGAACCATTCACTAGGTGAACCATTCACTTGGTGAACCATTCACTAGGTGAGCCATTCACTAGGTGACCGTTTCACCAGGTGACCCATTCACTTGGTGAACCATTCACTTGGTGAACCATTCACTTGGTGAACCATTCACTTGGTGAACCATTCACTTGGTGAACCATTCACTTGGTGAACCATTCACTTGGTGAACCATTCACTAGGTGAACCATTCACTTGGTGAACCATTCACTTGGTGAACCATTCACTAGGTGAACCATTCACTTGGTGAACCATTCACCAGGTGACCCATTCACTAGGTGAACCATTCACTTGGTGAACCATTCACTTGGTGAACCATTCACTTGGTGAACCATTCACTAGGTGACCCATTCACTAGGTGAACCATTCACTTGGTGAACCATTCACTTGGTGAACCATTCACTTGGTGAACCATTCACTAGGTGAACCATTCACTAGGTGAACCATTCACTTGGTGAACCATTCACTAGGTGAACCATTCACTTGGTGAACCATTCACTAGGTGAACCATTCACTAGGTGAACCATTCACTTGGTGAACCATTCACTAGGTGAACCATTCACTTGGTGAACCATTCACTTGGTGAACCATTCACTAGGTGAGCCATTCACTAGGTGACCCTTTCACCAGGTGACCCATTCACTTGGTGAACCATTCACTTGGTGAACCATTCACTAGGTGAGCCATTCACTAGGTGAGCCATTCACTAGGTGAACCATTCACTAGGTGACCCATTCACTAGGTGAACCATTCACTTGGTGAACCATTCACTTGGTGAAACATTCACTTGGTGACATCGTGACGTCATGAAGTCGGGCAGCATCGTGGGTGGCGTCGATGTGATGCGGGCAGCAGACCACCGCATGAGGCCTGGGACATCTGGTAACTCACGTGGCTTTGTAGGTCTACGTGACATCGTCCACACCCACGTGACGTCGTAATCCACGTAGCTTCGAGTGGCCTCGGGCACTCGGATACACAGCTCTGGCAATGAATTCATACGAAAAACAGCAGAAAACACAACAGAGGGAGTGGGCAGTGGTGAGTGGTGTATGGTAGGCGAGGAGCGTGGTGAGTGTATGGCAGGGCGAGCATCTAGCCATTCCTCCTCCTCCTCCTCCTCCACCCACAAACACGTGGAGAAGCTCACACTGGACGCAGAAATCACCACAAAACTCACCTCTGGCTTGCTGAAACAGCTGTGCTGAGCTGAACAACAACAGCAACATACAAGTGACGCTGAACACGTGACTTGAGAAACAGCGTGGGGTCACTGGGACGCCACTTACAATTCTCGGAGAATTTCGGCAAATTTCGGCTGAATCCTGCTAGTACCTGTGTCTGGATGCTCAAAAGTGCAGACACGACATCAGGATAACTCGTTGAGAGACGGATGCTTCTTGTGTAGGGTGATGAAGTGAAGATGACTTCATAACTCTCCTTCCTCTCTCCAGGGTAAACACAACGCTGCGACCACCGCTGGTACCAATATAAATGGCACTTGTTTGGTAGCTGTAGAGCGGGTAGTTAAATGATATACTTCTTCGGAGGCTTCTTACTTTATTGTTAAGTAGTAGGTGGGTTACACAGGCTTGTGTGTTTGTGCCCATGGCCCGGGCAGGGCCATGCCACGAGAGAGAGCTGGGAGTACTTGTGTCTTGATGCCAGGCCGCTGTGTGAGAGAGAGCGAGGCAAGTCTGGGCATACTGAAGTGGCAAGGCCTATAGGTGGCAGCACTTGAGTGGCGCGAAATATGAACTAAGCTGGCAGACAGCATGCGCTGTCTGTGCAGACAGTACAGGCTGTCTACAGGTGAACCATTCACTAGGTGACCCATTCACTAGGTGAACCATTCACTTGGTGAACCATTCACATGGTGAACCATTCACTTGGTGAACCATTCACTAGGTGAACCATTCACTAGGTGAACCATTCACTTGGTGAACCATTCACTAGGTGAACCATTCACTTGGTGAACCATTCACTAGGTGAACCATTCACTAGGTGAACCATTCACTTGGTGAACCATTCACTAGGTGAACCATTCACTTGGTGAACCTTTCACTTGGTGAACCATTCACTAGGTGAGCCATTCACTAGGTGACCCTTTCACCAGGTGACCCATTCACTTGGTGAACCATTCACTTGGTGAACCATTCACTAGGTGAGCCATTCACTAGGTGAGCCATTCACTTGGTGAACCATTCACTAGGTGAACCATTCACTAGGTGAGCCATTCACTAGGTGAACCATTCACTAGGTGAACCATTCACTAGGTGAACCATTCACTAGGTGAACCATTCACTAGGTGAACCATTCACTAGGTGAACCATTCACTTGGTGAACCATTCACTAGGTGAGCCATTCACTAGGTGAGCCATTCACTAGGTGAACCATTCACTAGGTGAACCATTCACTAGGTGAACCATTCACTTGGTGAACCATTCACTAGGTGAGCCATTCACTAGGTGAGCCATTCACTAGGTGAACCATTCACTAGGTGAACCATTCACTTGAACCATTCACTAGTGAACCATTCACTAGGTGAACCATTCACTAGGTGAACCATTCACTAGGTGAACCATTCACTTGGTGAACCATTCACTAGGTGAGCCATTCACTAGGTGAGCCATTCACTTGGTGAACCATTCACTAGGTGAACCATTCACTAGGTGAACCATTCACTAGGTGAACCATTCACTTGGTGAACCATTCACTAGGTGAACCATTCACTAGGTGAACCATTCACTTGGTGAACCATTCACTAGGTGAACCATTCACTAGGTGAACCATTCACTTGGTGAACCATTCACTAGGTGAACCATTCACTAGGTGAGCCATTCACTAGGTGAGCCATTCACTAGGTGAGCCATTCACTTGGTGAACCATTCACTAGGTAAACCATTCACTAGGTGAACCATTCACTTGGTGAGCCATTCACTAGGTGAGCCATTCACTAGGTGAGCCATTCACTAGGTGAGCCATTCACTAGGTGAGCCATTCACTAGGTGAACCATTCACTAGGTGAACCATTCACTAGGTGAACCATTCACTTGGTGAACCATTCACTTGGTGAACCATTCACTTGGTGAGCCATTCACTAGGTGAGCCATTCACTAGGTGAACCATTCACTAGGTAAACCATTCACTAGGTGAACCATTCACTTGGTGAACCATTCACTTGGTGAACCATTCACTTGGTGAACCATTCACTTGGTGAACCATTCACTAGGTGAGCCATTCACTAGGTGAGCCATTCACTTGGTGAACCATTCACTAGGTGAACCATTCACTAGGTGAACCATTCACTTGGTGAACCATTCACTTGGTGAACCATTCACTAGGTGAACCATTCACTTGGTGAACCATTCACTAGGTGAGCCATTCACTAGGTGAGCCATTCACTAGGTGAACCATTCACTAGGTGAACCATTCACTTGGTGAACCATTCACTTGGTGAACCATTCACTTGGTGAACCATTCACTAGGTGAACCATTCACTAGGTGAACCATTCACTTGGTGAACCATTCACTTGTTGAACCATTCACTAGGTGAACCATTCACTTGGTGAACCATTCACTAGGTGAACCATTCACTTGGTGAACCATTCACTAGGTGAGCCATTCACTAGGTGAGCCATTCACTAGGTGAACCATTCACTAGGTGAACCATTCACTTGGTGAAAAATTCACTTGGTGAACCATTCACTTGGTGAACCATTCACTAGGTGAACCATTCACTAGGTGAACCATTCACTTGGTGAGCCATTCACTAGGTGAACCATTCACTAGGTGAACCATTCACTTAATGAACCATTCACTAGGTAAACCATTCACTTGGTGAACCATTCACTAGGTGAGCCATTCACTTGGTGAACCATTCACTTGGTGAACCATTCACTTGGTGAACCATTCACTAGGTGAGCCATTCACTTGGTGAACCATTCACTAGGTGAGCCATTCACTAGGTGAACCATTCAATTGGTGAACCATTCACTAGGTGAGCCATTCACTAGGTGAACCATTCACTTGGTGAACCATTCACTAGGGGAGCCATTCACTAGGTGAGCCATTCACTAGGTGAGCCATTCACTAGGTGAGCCATTCACTTGGTGAACCATTCACTAGGTGAGCCATTCACTAGGTGAACCATTCACTTGGTGAACCATTCACTAGGTGAGCCATTCACTAGGTGAGCCATTCACTAGGTGAACCATTCACTTGGTGAACCATTCATTGGTGAACCATTCACTTGGTGAACCATTCACTTGGTGAACCATTCACTAGGTGAGCCATTCACTAGGTGAGCCATTCACTTGGTGAACCATTCCCTAGGTGAACCATTCACTAGGTGAGCCATTCACTAGGTGAGCCATTCACTAGGTGAGCCATTCACTAGGTGAGCCATTCACTAGGTGAGCCATTCACTAGGTGAGCCATTCACTTGGTGAACCATTCACTTGGTGAACCATTCACTAGGTGAGCCATTCACTAGGTGAGCCATTCACTAGGTGAACCATTCACTTGGTGAACCATTCACTAGGTGAGCCATTCACTTGGTGAACCATTCACTTGGTGAACCATTCACTAGGTGAGCCATTCACTAGGTGAACCATTCACTAGGTGAACCATTCACTTGGTGAACCATTCACTAGGTGAGCCATTCACTTGGTGAACCATTCACTAGGTGAACCATTCACTTGGTGAACCATTCACTAGGTGAGCCATTCACTAGGTGACCCTTTCACCAGGTGACCCATTCACTTGGTGAACCATTCACTAGGTGAACCATTCACTTGGTGAACCATTCACTAGGTGAGCCATTCACTAGGTGACCCTTTCACCAGGTGACCCATTCACTTGGTGAACCATTCACTAGGTGAACCATTCACTTGGTGAACCATTCACTAGGTGAGCCATTCACTAGGTGACCCTTTCACCAGGTGACCCATTCACTTGGTGAACCATTCACTTGGTGAACCATTCACTTGGTGAACCATTCACTTGGTGAACCATTCACTTGGTGAACCATTCACTTGGTGAACCATTCACTTGGTGAACCATTCACTAGGTGAACCATTCACTTGGTGAACCATTCACTTGGTGAACCATTCACTTGGTGAACCATTCACTAGGTGAACCATTCACTTGGTGAACCATTCACCAGGTGACCCATTCACTAGGTGAACCATTCACTTGGTGAACCATTCACTTGGTGAACCATTCACTTGGTGAACCATTCACTAGGTGACCCATTCACTAGGTGAACCATTCACTTGGTGAACCATTCACTTGGTGAACCATTCACTTGGTGAACCATTCACTAGGTGAACCATTCACTAGGTGAACCATTCACTTGGTGAACCATTCACTAGGTGAACCATTCACTTGGTGAACCATTCACTAGGTGAACCATTCACTAGGTGAACCATTCACTTGGTGAACCATTCACTAGGTGAACCATTCACTTGGTGAACCATTCACTTGGTGAACCATTCACTAGGTGAGCCATTCACTAGGTGACCCTTTCACCAGGTGACCCATTCACTTGGTGAACCATTCACTTGGTGAACCATTCACTAGGTGAGCCATTCACTAGGTGAGCCATTCACTAGGTGAACCATTCACTAGGTGACCCATTCACTAGGTGAACCATTCACTTGGTGAACCATTCACTTGGTGAACCATTCACTTGGTGAACCATTCACTAGGTGACCCATTCACTAGGTGAACCATTCACTTGGTGAACCATTCACTTGGTGAACCATTCACTTGGTGAACCATTCACTAGGTGAACCATTCACTTGGTGAACCATTCACTAGGTGAACCATTCACTTGGTGAACCATTCACTAGGTGAACCATTCACTAGGTGAACCATTCACTTGGTGAACCATTCACTAGGTGAACCATTCACTTGGTGAACCATTCACTTGGTGAACCATTCACTAGGTGAGCCATTCACTAGGTGACCCTTTCACCAGGTGACCCATTCACTTGGTGAACCATTCACTTGGTGAACCATTCACTAGGTGAGCCATTCACTAGGTGAGCCATTCACTTGGTGAACCATTCACTAGGTGAACCATTCACTAGGTGAGCCATTCACTAGGTGAACCATTCACTAGGTGAACCATTCACTAGGTGAACCATTCACTAGGTGAACCATTCACTAGGTGAACCATTCACTAGGTGAACCATTCACTTGGTGAACAATTCACTAGGTGAGCCATTCACTAGGTGAGCCATTCACTAGGTGAACCATTCACTAGGTGAACCATTCACTAGGTGAACCATTCACTTGGTGAACCATTCACTAGGTGAGCCATTCACTAGGTGAGCCATTCACTAGGTGAACCATTCACTAGGTGAACCATTCACTTGGTGAACCATTCACTAGGTGAACCATTCACTAGGTGAACCATTCACTAGGTGAACCATTCACTTGGTGAACCATTCACTAGGTGAGCCATTCACTAGGTGAGCCATTCACTTGGTGAACCATTCACTAGGTGAACCATTCACTAGGTGAACCATTCACTAGGTGAACCATTCACTTGGTGAACCATTCACTAGGTGAACCATTCACTAGGTGAACCATTCACTTGGTGAACCATTCACTAGGTGAACCATTCACTAGGTGAACCATTCACTTGGTGAACCATTCACTAGGTGAACCATTCACTAGGTGAGCCATTCACTAGGTGAGCCATTCACTAGGTGAGCCATTCACTTGGTGAACCATTCACTAGGTGAACCATTCACTAGGTGAACCATTCACTTGGTGAGCCATTCACTAGGTGAGCCATTCACTAGGTGAGCCATTCACTAGGTGAGCCATTCACTAGGTGAGCCATTCACTAGGTGAACCATTCACTAGGTGAACCATTCACTAGGTGAACCATTCACTTGGTGAACCATTCACTTGGTGAACCATTCACTTGGTGAGCCATTCACTAGGTGAGCCATTCACTAGGTGAACCATTCACTAGGTGAACCATTCACTAGGTGAACCATTCACTTGGTGAACCATTCACTTGGTGAACCATTCACTTGGTGAACCATTCACTTGGTGAACCATTCACTAGGTGAGCCATTCACTAGGTGAGCCATTCACTTGGTGAACCATTCACTAGGTGAACCATTCACTAGGTGAACCATTCACTTGGTGAACCATTCACTTGGTGAACCATTCACTAGGTGAACCATTCACTTGGTGAACCATTCACTAGGTGAGCCATTCACTAGGTGAGCCATTCACTAGGTGAACCATTCACTAGGTGAACCATTCACTTGGTGAACCATTCACTTGGTGAACCATTCACTTGGTGAACCATTCACTAGGTGAACCATTCACTAGGTGAACCATTCACTTGGTGAACCATTCACTTGGTGAACCATTCACTAGGTGAACCATTCACTTGGTGAACCATTCACTAGGTGAACCATTCACTTGGTGAACCATTCACTAGGTGAGCCATTCACTAGGTGAGCCATTCACTAGGTGAACCATTCACTAGGTGAACCATTCACTTGGTGAAAAATTCACTTGGTGAACCATTCACTTGGTGAACCATTCACTAGGTGAACCATTCACTAGGTGAACCATTCACTTGGTGAACCATTCACTTGGTGAACCATTCACTAGGTGAACCATTCACTTGGTGAACCATTCACTAGGTGAACCATTCACTTGGTGAACCATTCACTAGGTGAGCAATTCACTTGGTGAACCATTCACTTGGTGAACCATTCACTTGGTGAACCATTCACTAGGTGAGCCATTCACTTGGTGAACCATTCACTAGGTGAGCCATTCACTAGGTGAACCATTCAATTGTTGAACCATTCACTAGGTGAGCCATTCACTAGGTGAACCATTCACTTGGTGAACCATTCACTAGGTGAGCCATTCACTAGGTGAGCCATTCACTAGGTGCGCCATTCACTAGGTGAGCCATTCACTTGGTGAACCATTCACTAGGTGAGCCATTCACTAGGTGAACCATTCACTTGGTGAACCATTCACTAGGTGAGCCATTCACTAGGTGAGCCATTCACTAGGTGAACCATTCACTTCCTGAACCATTCACTTGGTGAACCATTCACTTGGTGAACCATTCACTTGGTGAACCATTCACTAGGTGAGCCATTCACTAGGTGAGCCATTCACTTGGTGAACCATTCACTAGGTGAACCATTCACTAGGTGAGCCATTCACTAGGTGAGCCATTCACTAGGTGAGCCATTCACTAGGTGAGCCATTCACTAGGTGAGCCATTCACTAGGTGAGCCATTCACTTGGTGAACCATTCACTTGGTGAACCATTCACTAGGTGAGCCATTCACTAGGTGAGCCATTCACTAGGTGAACCATTCACTTGGTGAACCATTCACTAGGTGAGCCATTCACTAGGTGAACCATTCACTTGGTGAACCATTCACTAGGTGAGCCATTCACTAGGTGAGCCATTCACTAGGTAAGCCATTCACTAGGTGAGCCATTCACTTGGTGAACCATTCACTTGGTGAACCATTCACTTGGTGAACCATTCACTAGGTGAGCCATTCACTAGGTGAACCATTCACTTGGTGAACCATTCACTTGGTGAACCATTCACTAGGTGAGCCATTCACTAGGTGAACCATTCACTTGGTGAACCATTCACTTGGTGAACCATTCACTAGGTGAACCATTCACTTGGTGAACCATTCACTAGGTGAGCCATTCACTAGGTGAGCCATTCACTAGGTGAACCATTCACTAGGTGAACCATTCACTAGGTGAACCATTCACTAGGTGAGCCATTCACTAGGTGAACCATTCACTAGGTGAGCCATTCACTAGGTGACCCTTTCACCAGGTGACTCATTCGCTAGGTGACCCTTTCACCAGGTGAACCATTCACTAGGTGAACCATTCACTAGGTGAGCCATTCACTAGGTGAACCATTCACTAGGTGAACCATTCACTAGGTGAGCCATTCACTAGGTGAGCCATTCACTAGGTGAACCATTCACTAGGTGAACCATTCACTAGGTGAACCATTCACTAGGTGAACCATTCACTAGGTGAACCATTCACTTGGTGAACCACTCACTAGGTGACCCTTTCACCAGGTGACCCATTCACTAGGTGAACCCATTTTATCAGACCCATTCACCAGGTGACCCATTCACCTATCTCTACACTCACCTGACTGAGGCTTAGCACTAGTTAATGGGGGTAACTACCCCTCCACTAGTTAATTAAGGTCATTACTCACATTATTCCTCTTCTTTAATGATGATCAAGGGCTCTTGATAATAATAATAATAATAATAATAATAATAATAATAAAAATAATTTTAATAACTATAATAATAATAATAATAATAATAATAATAATAATAATAATAATTTTAATAACTATAATAATAATAATAATAATAATAATAATAATAATAATAATAATAATAATAATAATAATTTTAATAACTATAATAATAATAATAATAATAATAATAATAATAATAATAATAATAATAATAATAATAATAATTTTAATAACTATAATAATAATAATAATAATAATAATAATAATAATAATAATAATAATAATATTAATAATAATAATAATAATAATAATTTTATTTTAGTGACAGGGTGACCAGAGAAAGAAGAAACGCTTCCACCATCATTCACTCCATCACTGTCTTGCCAGAGGCGCGTCTACACTTCAGTTTTAAAATTGCGACATGTCAACAAAAGGAAGAGCCCCATTGCT
>NW_027198635.1:0-41719 GCF_038502225.1 Cherax quadricarinatus | reverse complement strand
TATATATATATATATATATATATATATATATATATATATATATATATATATATATATATATATATATATATATATATATATATATATATATATATATATATATATATATATATATATGTCGTGCCGAATAGGCAGAACTTGCGATCTTGGCTTAAATAGCAACGCTCATCTTGCCATATAGGACAAGTGAAAATTTGTGTATGCAATAATTTCGCCAAAATCATTCTGAACCTAACGAAAAAAATATATTTCACTGTGTTTGTTTAGTATTAAATTACTGTAAACAAATCTAAATTATATTTCTTTAACTATAGTGAGTGGCTTTATCCAGTGCCTTCCAGCAGATACTGTCTTGCTGCCTCCAGTACCCTTCAGCAAACACTGTCCTGTTGCCTCCAGTACCCTCCAGCATACACTGTCCTGCTGCCTCCAGTACCCTCCAGCAAACACTGTCCTGCTGCCTCCAGTACCCTTCAGCAAACACTGTCCTGCTGCCTCCAGTACCCTCCAGCAAACACTGTCCTGCTGCCTCCAGTACCCTTCAGCAAACACTGTCCTGCTGCCTCCAGTACCCTTCAGCAAACACTGTCCTGCTGCCTCCAGTACCCTCCAACAGACACTGTCCTGCTGCCTCCAGTACCCTCCAACAGACACTGTCCTGCTGCCTCCAGTACCCTCCAGCATACACTGTCCTGCTGCCTCCAGTACCCTCCAACAGACACTGTCCTGCTGCCTCCAGTACCCTCCAACAGACACTGTCCTGCTGCCTCCAGTACCCTCCAACAAACACTGTCCTGCTGCCTCCAGTACCCTCCAACAGACACTGTCCTGCTGCCTCCAGTACCCTCCAACAAACACTGTCCTTCTGCCTCCAGTACCCTCCAGCAAACACTGTCCTGCTGCCTCCAGTACCCTCCAACAGACACTGTCCTGCTGCCTCCAGTACCCTCCAACACTGTCCTGCTGCCTCCAGTACCCTCCAGCAAACACTGTCCTGCTGCCTCCAGTACCCTCCAACAGACACTATCCTGCTGCCTCCAGTACCCTCCAACAAACACTGTCCTGCTGCCTCCAGTACCCTCCAACAGACACTGTCCTGCTGCCTCCAGTACCCTCCAACAAACACTGTCCTGCTGCCTCTTCAATCCTCCAACAGACACTGTCCTGCTGCCTCCAGTACCCTCCAGCAAACACTGTCTGGCTACCTCTAGCACCCTCCACCACTGTCCTGCTGCCCCCAGTACACTCCAGCAGACACTGTCCTGCTGCCTCTTCAATCCTCCAGCAGACACTGTCCTGCTGCCTCCAGTACCCTCCAGCAGACACTGTCCTGCTGCCTCTTCAATCCTCCAACAGACACTGTCCTGCTGCCTCCAGTACCCTCCACCGGACACTGTCTGGCTACCTCTAGCACCGTCCACCACTGTCCTGCTGCCTCCAGTACACTCCAGCAGACACTGTCCTGCTGCCTCCAGTACCCTCCAGCAAACACTGTCCTGCTGCCTCCAGTACCCTCTGGCAGACACTGTCCTGCTGCCTCTTCAATCCTTCAACAGACACTGTCCTGCTGCCTCCAGTTCCCTCCAACAGACACTGTCCTGTTCCACCCACCAGACACACCATCATTAACAAGATTTATCTCCCATAAACAGACACATTAAACTAGACAACGTCTCCTTGACGTTGACCTAACTTTTTCGTAGACAAAAGTCTCGACAGAGAGAAAAAAAATCCTTTTTTTTTTCAAATAAAAGTTCAGTGACATGCAAATAAAATATAATTATGTAATATAAACAGTCGTTGTTTATGTGGAAAAGATAAATATTGTGTTGAAAATTTTTTGGTGTTTGTTTTCAGTTTGTTGCTGTGGATTATCGTGGTGTTTGTTCTTCCAGCTGACTGACTGCAACTGACCAGGAAGGTAAACAGTTCTTGCAGAGTTTGTTCCAGGAGACGGTTCTTTCTGAGAGGTTCTTCCTGATGTTCTTTTCTGAGCGGTTCTTCATGAGAGGTACTTCATGAGAGTCTTCATGAGAGGGTTTTCATGAGAGGGTTTTCATGAGAGGGTCTTCATGAGAGGGTCTTCATGAGAGGGTCTTCATGAGAGGGTCTTCATGAGAGGGTCTTCATGAGAGGGTCTTCATGAGAGAGTCTTCATGAGAGGGTCTTAATGAGAGGGTCTTCATGAGAAGGTCTTCATGAGAGGGTATTCATGAGAGGGTCTTCATGAGAGAGTCTTCAGGACAGGGTCTTCATGAGAGAGTCTTCATGAGAGAGTCTTCATGAGAGGGTCTTCATGAGAGTCTTCATGAGAAAGTCTTCATGAGAGAGTCTTCATGAGAGGGTCTTCATGAGAGTCTTCATGAGAGAGTCTTCATGAGAGGGTCTTCATGAGAGGGTCTTCATGAGAGGGTCTTCATGAGAGAGTCTTCATGAGAGAGTCGTCATGAAAGGGTCTTCATGAGAGAGTCTTCATGAGAGGGTCATCATGAGAGGGTCATCATGAGAGAGTCGTCATGAGAGGGTCTTCATGAGAGGGTCATCATGAGAGAGTCGTCATGAAAGGGTCTTCATGATAGAGTCTTCATGAGAGTCTTCATGAGAGAATATTCATGAGAGGGTCTTCATGAGAGGGTCTTCATGAGAGGGTCTTCATGAAAGGGTCTTCATGAGAGAGTCTTCATGAGAGGGTCTTCATGAGAGGGTCTTCATGAGACAGTCTTCATGAGTCTTCATGAGAGAGTCTTCATGAGAGAGTCTTCATGAGAGGGTCTTCATGAGAGAGTCTTCATGAGAGAGTCTTCATGAGAGGGTCTTCATGAGAGAGTCTTCATGAGAGGGTCTTCATGAGGGAGTCTTCATGAGAGAGTTTTCATGAGAGAGTCTTCATGAGAGGGTCTTCATGAGAGAGTCTTCATGAGAGGGTCTTCATGAGAGGGTCTTCATGAGAGAGTCTTCATGAGAGGGTCTTCATGAGAGAGTCTTCATGAAAGGGTCTTCATGAGAGAGTCTTCATGAGAGGGTCTTCATGAGAGGGTCTTCATGAGACAGTCTTCATGAGAGGGTCTTCATGAGAGAGTCTTCATGAGAGGGTCTTCATGAGAGAGTCTTCATGAAAGGGTCTTCATGAGAGAGCCTTCATGAGAGGGTCTTCATGAGAGGGTCTTCATGAGAGAGTCTTCATGAGAGGGTCTTCATGAGAGAGTCTTCATGAGAGGGTCTTCATGAGAGAGTCTTCATGAGAGGGTTTTCATGAGAGAGTCTTCATGAGAGAGTCTTCATGAGAGAGTCTTCATGAGAGGGTCTTCATGAGAGAGTCTTCATGAGAGGGTCATCATGAGAGGGTCATCATGAGAGAGTCGTCATGAGAGGGTCTTCATGAGAGGGTCATCATGAGAGAGTCGTCATGAAAGGGTCTTCATGATAGAGTCTTCATGAGAGTCTTCATGAGAGAATATTCATGAGAGGGTCTTCATGAGAGGGTCTTCATGAGAGGGTCTTCATGAAAGGGTCTTCATGAGAGAGTCTTCATGAGAGGGTCTTCATGAGAGGGTCTTCATGAGACAGTCTTCATGAGTCTTCATGAGAGAGTCTTCATGAGAGAGTCTTCATGAGAGGGTCTACATGAGAGAGTCTTCATGAGAGAGTCTTCATGAGAGGGTCTTCATGAGAGAGTCTTCATGAGAGGGTCTTCATGAGGGAGTCTTCATGAGAGAGTTTTCATGAGAGAGTCTTCATGAGAGGGTCTTCATGAGAGAGTCTTCATGAGAGGGTCTTCATGAGAGGGTCTTCATGAGAGAGTCTTCATGAGAGGGTCTTCATGAGAGAGTCTTCATGAAAGGGTCTTCATGAGAGAGTCTTCATGAGAGGGTCTTCATGAGAGGGTCTTCATGAGACAGTCTTCATGAGAGGGTCTTCATGAGAGAGTCTTCATGAGAGGGTCTTCATGAGAGAGTCTTCATGAAAGGGTCTTCATGAGAGAGTCTTCATGAGAGGGTCTTCATGAGAGGGTCTTCATGAGAGAGTCTTCATGAGAGGGTCTTCATGAGAGAGTCTTCATGAGAGGGTCTTCATGAGAGAGTCATCATTAGAGGGTCTTCATGAGAGAGTCTTCATGAGAGTGTCTTCATGAGAGAGTCTTCATGAGAGAGTCTTCATGAGAGGGTCTTCATGAGCGAGTCTTCATGAGAGGGTCTTCATGAGAGGGTCTTCATGAGAGTCTTCATGAGAGGGTCTTCATGAGAGAGTCTTCATGAGAGAGTCTTCATGAGAGAGTCTTCATGAGAGAGTCTTCATGAGAGAGTCTTCATGAGAGTCTTCATGAGAGAGTCTTCATGAGAGGGTCTTCATGAGAGGGTCTTCATGAGAGAGTCTTCATGAGAGGGTCTTCATGAGAGAGTCTTCATGAGAGGGTCTTCATGAGAGAGTCTTCATGAGAGAGTCTTCATGAGAGAGTCTTCATGAGAGGGTCTTCATGAGAGGATCTTCATGAGAGAGTCTTCATGAGAGAGTCTTCATAAGAGAGTCTTCATGAGAGAGTCTTCATGAGAGAGTCTTCATAAGAGAGTCTTCATGAGAGAGTCTTCATGAGAGAGTCTTCATGAGAGGGTCTTCATGAGAGAGTCTTTATGGGAGGGTCTTCATGAGAGAGTCTTCATGAGAGGGTCGTCATGAGAGAGTCTTCATGAGAGGGTCTTCATGAGAGAGTCTTCATGAGAGAGTCTTCATGAGAGGGTCTTCATGAGAGAGTCTTCATGAGAGAGTCTTCATGAGAGAGTCTTCATGAGAGAGTCTTCATGAGAGAGTCTTCATGAGAGAGTCTTCATGAGAGGGTCTTCATGAGAGGGTCTTCATGAGAGAGTCTTCATGAGAGAGTCTTCATGAGACGGTTCTTTCTGAGAGGTTCTTCCTGATGTTCTTTTCTGAGCGGTTCTTCATGAGAGGTACTTCATGAGAGTCTTCATGAGAGGGTTTTCATGAGAGGGTTTTCATGAGAGGGTCTTCATGAGAGGGTCTTCATGAGAGGGTCTTCATGAGAGGGTCTTCATGAGAGGGTCTTCATGAGAGGGTCTTCATGAGAGGGTCTTAATGAGAGGGTCTTCATGAGAAGGTCTTCATGAGAGGGTATTCATGAGAGGGTCTTCATGAGAGAGTCTTCATGACAGGGTCTTCTTGAGAGAGTCTTCATGAGAGAGTCTTCATGAGAGGGTCTTCATGAGAGTCTTCATGAGAAAGTCTTCATGAGAGAGTCTTCATGAGAGAGTCTTCATGAGAGAGTCTTCATGAGAGAGTCTTCATGAGAGGGTCTTCATGAGAGGGTCTTCATGAGAGGGTCTTCATGAGAGAGTCTTCATGAGAGAGTCGTCATGAAAGGGTCTTCATGAGAGAGTCTTCATGAGAGGGTCATCATGAGAGGGTCATCATGAGAGAGTCGTCATGAGAGGGTCTTCATGAGAGGGTCATCATGAGAGAGTCGTCATGAAAGGGTCTTCATGATAGAGTCTTCATGAGAGTCTTCATGAGAGAATATTCATGAGAGGGTCTTCATGAGAGGGTCTTCATGAGAGGGTCTTTTATGAAAGGGTCTTCATGAGAGAGTCTTCATGAGAGGGTCTTCATGAGAGGGTCTTCATGAGACAGTCTTCATGAGTCTTCATGAGAGAGTCTTCATGAGAGAGTCTTCATGAGAGGGTCTTCATGAGAGAGTCTTCATGAGAGAGTCTTCATGAGAGGGTCTTCATGAGAGAGTCTTCATGAGAGGGTCTTCATGAGGGAGTCTTCATGAGAGAGTTTTCATGAGAGAGTCTTCATGAGAGGGTCTTCATGAGAGAGTCTTCATGAGAGGGTCTTCATGAGAGGGTCTTCATGAGAGAGTCTTCATGAGAGGGTCTTCATGAGAGAGTCTTCATGAAAGGGTCTTCATGAGAGAGTCTTCATGAGAGGGTCTTCATGAGAGAGTCTTCATGAGAGGGTCATCATGAGAGAGTCTTCATGAGAGAGTCTTCATGAGAGAGTCTTCATGAGAGGGTCTTCA
Source organism: Cherax quadricarinatus (assembly GCF_038502225.1). Lineage (NCBI taxonomy): Eukaryota > Metazoa > Arthropoda > Malacostraca > Decapoda > Parastacidae > Cherax > Cherax quadricarinatus. The sequence continues at coordinate 35,685 of NW_027198635.1, read as the reverse complement.
TGAGAGAGTCTTCATGAGAGGGTCTTCATGAGAGGGTCTTCATGAGAGTCTTCATGAGAGGGTCTTCATGAGAGAGTCTTCATGAGAGAGTCTTCATGAGAGAGTCTTCATGAGAGGGTCTTCATGAGAGAGTCTTCATGAGAGAGTCTTCATGAGAGGGTCTTCATGAGAGGGTCTTCATGAGAGAGTCTTCATGAGAGGGTCTTCATGAGAGAGTCTTCATGAGAGGGTCTTCATGAGAGAGTCTTCATGAGAGAGTCTTCATGAGAGAGTCTTCATGAGAGGGTCTTCATGAGAGAGTCTTATTTGGGAGGGTCTTCATGAGAGAGTCTTCATGAGAGGGTCTTCATGAGAGAGTCTTCATGAGAGGGTCATCATGAGAGAGTCTTCATGAGAGAGTCTTCATGAGAGTCTTCATGAGAGAGTCTTCATGAGAGGGTCTTCATGAGAGGGTCTTCATGAGAGAGTCTTCATGAGAGGGTCTTCATGAGAGAGTCTTCATGAGAGGGTCTTCATGAGAGAGTCTTCATGAGAGAGTCTTCATGAGAGAGTCTTCATGAGAGGGTCTTCATGAGAGGATCTTCATGAGAGAGTCTTCATGAGAGAGTCTTCATAAGAGAGTCTTCATGAGAGAGTCTTCATGAGAGAGTCTTCATGAGAGGGTCTTCATGAGAGGATCTTCATGAGAGAGTCTTCATGAGAGGGTCTTCATGAGAGAGTCTTATTTGGGAGGGTCTTCATGAGAGAGTCTTCATGAGAGGGTCTTCATGATAGCGTCTTCATGAGAGGGTCTTCATGAGAGAGTCTTCATGAGAGAGTCTTCATGAGAGGGTCTTCATGAGAGAGTCTTCATGAGAGAGTCTTCATGAGAGAGTCTTCATGAGAGAGTCTTCATGAGAGAGTCTTCATGAGAGAGTCTTCATGAGAGGGTCTTCATGAGAGGGTCTTCATGAGAGAGTCTTCATGAGAGGGTCTTCATGAGAGGGTCTTCATGAGAGAGTCTTCATGAGAGAGTCTTCATGAGAGGGTCTTCATGAGAGAGTCTTCATGAGAGGGTCTTTATGAGAGAGTCTTCATGAGAGAGTCTTCATGACAGGGTCTTCTTGAGAGAGTCTTCATGAGAGAGTCTTCATGAGAGGGTCTTCTTGAGAGTCTTCATGAGAAAGTCTTCATGAGAGAGTCTTCATGAGAGAGTCTTCATGAGAGAGTCTTCATGAGAGAGTCTTCATGAGAGGGTCTTCATGAGAGGGTCTTCATGAGAGGGTCTTCATGAGAGAGTCTTCATGAGAGAGTCGTCATGAAAGGGTCTTCATGAGAGAGTCTTCATGAGAGGGTCATCATGAGAGGGTCATCATGAGAGAGTCGTCATGAGAGGGTCTTCATGAGAGGGTCATCATGAGAGAGTCGTCATGAAAGGGTCTTCATGATAGAGTCTTCATGAGAGTCTTCATGAGAGAATATTCATGAGAGGGTCTTCATGAGAGGGTCTTCATGAGAGGGTCTTTTATGAAAGGGTCTTCATGAGAGAGTCTTCATGAGAGGGTCTTCATGAGAGGGTCTTCATGAGACAGTCTTCATGAGTCTTCATGAGAGAGTCTTCATGAGAGAGTCTTCATGAGAGGGTCTTCATGAGAGAGTCTTCATGAGAGAGTCTTCATGAGAGGGTCTTCATGAGAGAGTCTTCATGAGAGGGTCTTCATGAGGGAGTCTTCATGAGAGAGTTTTCATGAGAGAGTCTTCATGAGAGGGTCTTCATGAGAGAGTCTTCATGAGAGGGTCTTCATGAGAGGGTCTTCATGAGAGAGTCTTCATGAGAGGGTCTTCATGAGAGAGTCTTCATGAAAGGGTCTTCATGAGAGAGTCTTCATGAGAGGGTCTTCATGAGAGGGTCTTCATGAGACAGTCTTCATGAGAGGGTCTTCATGAGAGAGTCTTCATGAGAGGGTCTTCATGAGAGAGTCTTCATGAAAGGGTCTTCATGAGAGAGTCTTCATGAGAGGGTCTTCATGAGAGAGTCTTCATGAGAGGGTCATCATGAGAGAGTCTTCATGAGAGAGTCTTCATGAGAGAGTCTTCATGAGAGGGTCTTCATGAGAGAGTCTTCATGAGAGGGTCTTCATGAGAGGGTCTTCATGAGAGTCTTCATGAGAGGGTCTTCATGAGAGAGTCTTCATGAGAGAGTCTTCATGAGAGAGTCTTCATGAGAGGGTCTTCATGAGAGAGTCTTCATGAGAGAGTCTTCATGAGAGAGTCTTCATGAGAGTCTTCATGAGAGAGTCTTCATGAGAGGGTCTTCATGAGAGGGTCTTCATGAGAGAGTCTTCATGAGAGGGTCTTCATGAGAGAGTCTTCATGAGAGGGTCTTCATGAGAGAGTCTTCATGAGAGAGTCTTCATGAGAGAGTCTTCATGAGAGGGTCTTCATGAGAGGATCTTCATGAGAGAGTCTTCATGAGAGAGTCTTCATAAGAGAGTCTTCATGAGAGAGTCTTCATGAGAGAGTCTTCATGAGAGGGTCTTCATGAGAGGATCTTCATGAGAGAGTCTTCATGAGAGGGTCTTCATGAGAGAGTCTTATTTGGGAGGGTCTTCATGAGAGAGTCTTCATGAGAGGGTCTTCATGAGAGAGTCTTCATGAGAGGGTCTTCATGAGAGAGTCTTCATGAGAGAGTCTTCATGAGAGGGTCTTCATGAGAGAGTCTTCATGAGAGAGTCTTCATGAGAGAGTCTTCATGAGAGAGTCTTCATGAGAGAGTCTTCATGAGAGAGTCTTCATGAGAGGGTCTTCATGAGAGGGTCTTCATGAGAGAGTCTTCATGAGAGGGTCTTCATGAGAGAGTCTTCATAAGAGGGTCTTCATGAGAGAGTCTTCATGAGAGGGTCTTTATGAGAGGGTCTTCATGAGAGTCTTCATGAGAGGGTCTTCATGAGAGAGTCTTCATGAGAGGGTCTTCATGAGAGGGTCTTCATGAGAGAGTCTTCATGAGAGGGTCTTCATGAGAGGGTCTTCATGAGAGTCTTCATGAGAGAGTCTTCATGAGAGGGTCTTCATGAGAGAGTCTTCATGAGAGGGTCTTTATGAGAGAGCCTTCATGAGAGAGTCTTCATGAGAGAGTCTTCATGAGAGAGTCTTCATGAAAGAGTCTTCATGAGAGAGTCTTCATGAGAGGGTCTTCATGAGAGAGTCTTCATGAGAGGGTCTTCATGAGAGGGTCTTCATTAGAGAGTCTTCATGAGAGAGTCTTCATGAGAGGGTCTTCATGAGAGAGTCTTCATGAGAGAGTCTTCATGAGAGGGTCTTCATGAGAGAGTCTTCATGAGAGGGTCTTCATGAGAGAGTCTTCATGAGAGAGTCTTCATGAGAGAGTCTTCATGAGAGAGTCTTCATGAGAGAGTCTTCATGAGAGAGTCTTCATGAGAGGGTCTTCATGAGAGGTTCTTCATGAGAGGGTCTTCATGAGAGGGTCTTCATGAGAGAGTGTTCATGAGAGGGTCTTCATGAGAGAGTCTTCATGAGAGAGTCTTCATGAGAGAGTCTTCATGAGAGGGTCTTCATGAGAGGGTCTTCATGAGAGGGTCTTCATGAGAGAGTCTTCATGAGAGGGTCTTCATGAGAGAGTCTTCATGAGAGAGTCTTCATGAGAGGGTCTTCATGAGAGAGTCTTCATGAGAGAGTCTTCATGAGAGGGTCTTCATGAGAGGGTCTTCATGAGAGGGTCTTCATGAGAGGGTCTTCATGAGAGAGTCTTCTTGAGGTCTTCATGAGAGGGTCTTCATGAGAGGATCTTCATGAGAGAGTCTTCATGAGAGGGTCTTCAGGAGAGAGTCTTCATGAGAGGGTCTTTATGAGAGAGTCTTCATGAGGTCTTCATGAGAGGGTCTTCATGAGAGGGTCTTCATGAGAGAGTCTTCATGAGAGGGTCTTCATGAGAGAGTCTTCATGAGAGGGGTCTTCATGAGAGAGTCTTCATGAGAGAGTCTTCATGAGAGGGTCTTCATGAGAGAGTCTTCATGAGAGGGTCTTCATGAGAGAGTCTTCATGAGAGAGTCTTCATGAGAGAGTCTTCATGAGAAAGTCTTCATGAGAGGGTCTTCATGAGAGAGTCTTCATGAGAGGGTCTTCATGAGAGGGTCTTCATGAGAGAGTCTTCATGAGAGGGCCTTCATGAGAGGGTCTTCATGAGAGAGTCTTCATGAGAGGGTCTTCATGAGAGGGTCTTCATGAAAGGGTCTTCATGAGAGAGTCTTCATGAGAAGGTCTTCATGAGAGGGTCTTCATGAGAGAGTCTTCCTGAGGCTATTCATTAGGTTCTTATTGAGAGAACGATAAAGAAAGTGAAATTTCGAGATTTTGAAATAGCAAGGTGTAAGAGAAGAAGAGAGCGAGAAAAAGAAAGAGTGAGATGGAAAGAGATTAGAGGCACATAGATGGAGGTAAAGAGAAAGAGAGAGAGAGAGAGAGAGAGAGAGAGAGAGAGAGAGAGAGAGAGAGAGAGAGTTGAAAGGAGAGCGCTGTAGTAACTTGCCTCACCCTCCCTTGATGCTGAAAAAGGCTCTTGATCCTAGGAAATGGAGATATGCTACGCCTGTCCCTTCGTTTTGTCCCTATCAAATTTAAGTATCTTTCACTTTGTGATCAAGTCTCATCTAGGGTTCCCACTAGCATTACGAGTATATGTAATAATTGAATCATTTGTTTTCACAAAAGCATTTTCGAATATAAATATATCTTTGTATTATACAAATTTTGATTCATTTATAATTACTATCCTACTGTACAACTATGATATACTCCTTAGTATTAAGTAGACTGTAAGCCAATAATGTTAAGTTGGTCCATAATACCTAGGCCTAACAGAGGCTCTCTTTGCATTGCAACCCACTATTGTAAATACAAAATCTCAATGTACTGTTTGCAAAGATATAAAATAAATAAAAACAAAAAATAAATAAAAATTAGGCTTCTTAACCCGTCTTCCCTTCTTTGGCCTCTGAGGCCAGCCTTGTGGTAAATTTTTTTTGTTTATTCTCAGTTTTTTATTCGTTTTGTATTTCTGTATGTATAGTATACTCCAGCAGTGGTGTATGCTAGGTGATGTGAGGCTTGTCTGTGTGTATACTGTACTTCCACTAAAGTAACTACCAGTTCCTAGGAAGAAACTCCTACTGTCACCACTACTTCTACTACTACTACTACTACTACTACTACTTTACTACTACTCCTACTACTATACTACTACTACTACTACTTCAAGCAACTCACTAACAAGCTCAGACAACGTTGTTAAGTAATTGTTGTCAGTGATATTATTCGTGTTTAAAGCCTCGTCTGGTGTGCTGATTTCCACCCGCTGTCAGTTTAAAAAAATCACACGAAATTCCTATTATGATACAGAACAATTACATTACATTCTTCACAACATTACGTCCTTGTTCAGTGTTTCACTCTTCGGCTGTTTGTTCAAAAGTATTATTTATATATGTAATACCAAGAGTTTACTACTGATACTAGGAGGTATGACGCATATTTGTAAGTAGACTTCTCACATGTAAGTAGACTTCTCGCATGTAAGTAGACTTCTCACATGTAAGTAGACTTCTCGCATGTAAGTAGACTTCTCACATGTAAGTAGACTTCTCGCATGTAAGTAGACTTCTCACATGTAAGTAGACTTCTCGCATGTAAGTAGACTTCTCACGTGTAAGCAGACTTCTCACATGTAAGTAGACTTCTCACATGTAAGTAGACTTCTCGCATGTAAGTAGACTTCTCGCATGTAAGTAGACTTCTCGCATGTAAGTAGACTTCTCACATGTAAGTAGACTTCTCACATGTAAGTAGACTTCTCACATGTAAGTAGACTTCTCACATGTAAGTAGACTTCTCACATGTAAGTAGACTTCTCACATGTAAGTAGACTTCTCACATGTAAGTAGACTTCTCACATGTAAGTAGACTTCTCGCATGTAAGTAGACTTCTCACGTGTAAGTAGACTTCTCACGTGTAAGTAGACTTCTCGCATGTAAGTAGACTTCTCACGTGTAAGTAGACTTCTCGCATGTAAGTAGACTTCTCACATGTAAGTAGACTTCTCACATGTAAGTAGACTTCTCACATGTAAGTAGACTTCTCACATGTAAGTAGACTTCTCACGTGTAAGTAGACTTCTCACAAGTAAGTAGACTTCTCACATGTAAGTAGACTTCTCACATGTAAGTAGACTTCTCACGTGTAAGTAGACTTCTCACGTGTAAGTAGACTTCTCACATGTAAGTAGACTTCTCACATGTAAGTAGACTTCTCACGTGTAAGTAGACTTCTCACATGTAAGTAGACTTCTCGCATGTAAGTAGACTTCTCACGTGTAAGTAGACTTCTCACATGTAAGTAGACTTCTCACATGTAAGTAGACTTCTCACATGTAAGTAGACTTCTCACGTGTAAGTAGACTTCTCACATGTAAGTAGACTTCTCACGTGTAAGTAGACTTCTCACATGTAAGTAGACTTCTCGCATGTAAGTAGACTTCTCACGTGTAAGTAGACTTCTCACATGTAAGTAGACTTCTCACATGTAAGTAGACTTCTCACATGTAAGTAGACTTCTCACATGTAAGTAGACTTCTCACATGTAAGTAGACTTCTCACATGTAAGTAGACTTCTCACATGTAAGTAGACTTCTCACATGTAAGTAGACTTCTCACATGTAAGTAGACTTCTCACATGTAAGTAGACTTCTCACATGTAAGTAGACTTCTCACATGTAAGTAGACTTCTCACATGTAAGTAGACTTCTCACATGTAAATAGACTTCTCACATGTAAGTAGACTTCTCACATGTAAGTAGACTTCTCACGTGTAAGTAGACTTCTCACATGTAAGTAGACTTCTCACGTGTAAGTAGACTTCTCACATGTAAGTAGACTTCTCACATGTAAGTAGACTTCTCACGTGTAAGTAGACTTCTCACGTGTAAGTAGACTTCTCACATGTAAGTAGACTTCTCACGTGTAAGTAGACTTCTCACGTGTGATAAAGAGGTGGAAACATTATGGTTCTTATGAGATTTATCCCAAAACAGAGACGATTATTTAGGAACAGTGTCACCTTAACTACCTTCTACTCTCAGCTACGACGAAGCAATTCACAAAAACTTCGCGTGAAAGACAACTCAGTGATAGCGAGCGTGCGTGTGTGTGTGTGTGTTGTTAAAATTTTAAACTACATGCAAGGAATCTTCTATATATAATTTGACATAAAAAAAACAGAAGACAAACTTAAATGAACCCAGATCAACACCTTCACACTGATTACATGTTAATGTTACCATTACTCCGCAGGTGTGAGTGTGGGTGACCCCAGGCGACGCTGACGAGGGAATATAACGAGGGGGTGATCTAACCAGGGTGACCTGACAAGGGTGACCTAACGAGGGTGACCCTAACATGACGGACCAGGGTGAGTTACGCGTTGTATATATATATATATATATATATATATATATATATATAATATATATATATATATATATATATATATATATATATATATATTTTCTTTTTCAACAAGTCGGCCGTCTCCCACCGAGGCAGGGTGACCCAAAAAAGAAAGAAAATCCCCAAAAAGAAAATGCTTTCATCATCATTCAACACTTTCACCACACTCACACATTATCACTGTTTTTGCAGAGGTGCTCAGAATACAACAGTTTAGAAGCATATACGTATAAAGATACACAACATATCCCTCCAAACTGCCAATATCCCAAACCCCTCCTTTAAAGTGCAGGCATTGTACTTCCCATTTCCAGGACTCAAGTCCGACTATATGAAAATAACCGGTTTCCCTGAATCCCTTCACTAAATATTACCCTGCTCACACTCCAACAGATCATCAGGTCCCAAGTACTATTCGTCTCCATTCACTCCTATCTAACACGCTCATGCACGCTTGCTGGAAGTCCAAGCCCCTTGCCCACAAAACCTCCTTATCCCCTCTCTCCAACCCTTTCGAGGACGACCCCTACCTCGCCTTCCTTCCCCTATAGATTTATATGCTTTCCATGTCATTCTACTTTGATCCATTCTCTCTAAATGACCAAACCACCTCAACAACCCCTCTTCTGCCCTCTGACTAATACTTTTATTAACTCCACACCTTCTCCTAATTTCCACACTCCGAATTTTCTGCATAATATTTACACCACACATTGCCCTTAAACAGGACATCTCCACTGCCTCCAACCGTCTCCTCGCTGCTGCATTTACCACCCAAGCTTCACATCCATATAAGAGTGTTGGTACTACTATACTTTCATACATTCCCTTCTTTGCCTCCATAGATAACGTTTTTTGACTCCACATATACCTCAACGCACCACTCACCTTTTTTCCCTCATCAATTCTATGATTAACCTCATCCTTCATAAATCCATCCGCCGACACGTCAACTCCCAAGTATCTGAAAACATTCACTTCTTCCATACTCCTCCTCCCCAATTTGATATCCAATTTTTCTTTATCTAAATCATTTGATATATATATATATATATATATATATATATATATATACATATATAATTATATATATATATACATATATATATATACATATATATATATGTATGGAAGAGGGTAAGGTACCTAGGGATTGGCAGAGAGCATGCATAGTTCCTTTGTATAAAGGCAAAGGGGATAAAAGAGAGTGCAAAAATTATAGGGGGATAAGTCTGTTGAGTGTACCTGGTAAAGTGTATGGTAGAGTTATAATTGAAAGAATTAAGAGTAAGACGGAGAATAGGATAGCAGATGAACAAGGAGGCTTTAGGAAAGGTAGGGGGTGTGTGGACCAGGTGTTTACAGTGAAACATATAAGTGAACAGTATTTAGATAAGGCTAAAGAGGTCTTTGTGGCATTTATGGATTTGGAAAAGGCGTATGACAGGGTGGATAGAGGGGCAATGTGGCAGATGTTGCAAGTGTATGGTGTAGGAGGTAGGTTACTGAAAGCAGTGAAGAGTTTTTACGAGGATAGTGAGGCTCAAGTTAGAGTATGTAGGAAAGAGGGAAATTTTTTCCCAGTAAAAGTAGGCCTTAGACAAGGATGTGTGATGTCACCGTGGTTGTTTAATATATTTATAGATGGGGTTGTAAGAGAAGTAAATGCGAGGGTCTTGGCAAGAGGCGTGGAGTTAAAAGATAAAGAATCACACACAAAGTGGGAGTTGTCACAGCTGCTCTTTGCTGATGACACTGTGCTCTTGGGAGATTCTGAAGAGAAGCTGCAGAGATTGGTGGATGAATTTGGTAGGGTGTGCAAAAGAAGAAAATTAAAGGTGAATACAGGAAAGAGTAAGGTTATGAGGATAACAAAAAGATTAGGTGATGAAAGATTGAATATCAGATTGGAGGGAGAGAGTATGGAGGAGGTGAACGTATTCAGATATTTGGGAGTGGACGTGTCAGCGGATGGGTCTATGAAAGATGAGGTGAATCATAGAATTGATGAGGGAAAAAGAGTGAGTGGTGCACTTAGGAGTCTGTGGAGACAAAGAACTTTGTCCTTGGAGGCAAAGAGGGGAATGTATGAGAGTATAGTTTTACCAACGCTCTTATATGGGTGTGAAGCGTGGGTGATGAATGTTGCAGCGAGGAGAAGGCTGGAGGCATGCGTGAGCGTGTTTGATAGGAGTGAATGGAGACAAATGGTTTTTAATACTTGACGTGCTGTTGGAGTGTGAGCAAAGTAACATTTATGAAGGGGTTCAGGGAAACCGGCAGGCCGGACTTGAGTCTTGGAGATGGGAAGTACAGTGCCTGCACTCTGAAGGAGGGGTGTTAATGTTGCAGTTTAAAAACTGTAGTGTAAAGCACCCTTCTGGCAAGACAGTGATGGAGTGAATGATGGTGAAAGTTTTTCTTTTTCGGGCCACCCTGCCTTGGTGGGAATCGGCCAGTGTGATAATAAAAAAAAATAAAAAATAATATATATATATATGTCGTGCCGAATATGTAAAACTGGTCAATTAGCAAGAACTCATTTAAAATTAAGTCCTTTCTAAAATTTTCTCTTATACGTTTAAAGATATATTTTTTTCATTAATGTTGATGTAAAAATTTATAATTTTGCACCAAAAGGAACTTAGAAAACTTACCTAACCTTATTATAACAAGAACAATTTATTTTAGCCTAACCCAACTAAATATATTTTAGATTTGTTTACAATAATTTAATACTAAACAAACACAGTGAAATATATTTTTTTCGTTAGGTTCAGAATGATTTTGGCGAAATTATTGCATACACAAATTTTCACTTGTCCTATATGGCAAGATGAGCGTTGCTATTTAAGCCAAGATCGCAAGTTCTGCCTATTCGGCACGACATATATATATATATATATATATATATATATATATATATATATATATATATATATATATATATATATATATATATAATATATATATATATTATATATATATACGTTTACATAGTGTGTGTTCATCAGTGTGAGATTATTATTATTATAATCAAGGGGGAAGCGCTAAACCCGGAGGATTATACAGCGCCTGGGGGGGGGATGTGGAAGGCATTCAGGCTTAATTCGGGGAACTGGAGCACAGATCCAATTCCCTAAATCAAGAGCCCCTCACCAACATCATCATAGGGAGGCCTGGTCACAGACTGGTCCACGGAGGCGTTGACCCCCGGAACTCTCTCCAGGAATGGATGTAGGTAGAATCACCAACACATGCTGACTAGCAGACTGGAATCATCTAGAGAGGTACTACCATCCTGCCACATGAATGTGATTCCACCAATACTTGTAGGATGGCAGACTGTAACCATCTACTCTGCTGTCTGCCAGCCTACTACACCTGAAGTAGACTAATAGACAGGAACCATCCACGGAGGCACTACCGTCCTGTCAAGAGAGAGTGAATCAAAAGCCTGCTAAAACGTTTTAGTCTGTCACGTTAGTTGGCCTCCTAAACGTTCCACTGTCAAGTTTATTGGCCCTTTTTTTTTGTCTCGTGAACATGCAACATAACAGGTAAATCCCTCAAACTTCTACTTTCATTCATGATGCACTTACCTCTACTTTCCCGTGCGTCCAATTCTAAGCAGAGAGACAACCTCCCTGGAAGTAAATATGAAAAAAACTCCTCGATAATGATCCAGGGCAGACGAAAGCCTCGTCTAAATTTATGAAGCATGTCATTAGTGCTAATATTCGCCAGTGACTCACAATCAAAGAGGAAAAGCTTGCTTTGTGCTGAGTACCAACAATGGTTCTGCAATGAGTGGCGTTCCGTGCAATATCGGCGTTCATAAAGTCATCAAACGTCATTGGCTTCCACTGCAACAATGTGGAACCACGGCTGTAAGAGCGAGCAATTAACGTTTGCAAAATCATACAGCAGAAAATGGAGGAGAAAAAAACACAGTTTGTTATTGCTTTGTAGGCCACTCTGTCGTCCTCTCTCAATGTGTCGTTGTCTTCAAACTGTAGTTGTCGTTTCAGACTGTTGTCTCATCAGACATAAATTTTACTATTGTTCGTGATACTGTGGTTGGTATTGAGAGGCTAAGATCTTACTTCCGATAGCATTTGTACAGTAACAAGAAGTACTGTGATACAGATAAAGAGAAGAGAGGTTAGCGTAAGGGAACAGGAGGGTTAGATATTACATAAGATGTGATAAGATTGTTCACCTAGCAGAAAGTAGGTACCTGGGTGCTAGTTACCTTATGTTACGCAGTGACATGCAGAAAAAAATATTTTACATAACATAGTTCCGAGAGTACTCTGACAGCGAACGCGTCAGGTCTGTACCAAGATACCCTTGTGTTGGAAACATAAACACATATGCAGTTTAATGTGATCCTGCCAGGCTACCCAAGATTTTAGACTCTATAACCCCACCCGGTAGATCATCAGATGCAGCATTCTCCAGCTGACCTCAACATTCTGAACCTGACTATAAATACTCACGTACCTTCCACCCCAGGTAGATCTGTTTGTGACTTGAAAAAGCCCACTGTGTGGGCGATACGTTGTCAATAAAGGATCACATTAAACTGCATGTGTTTATGTTTCCATTGTGTCGGTATTTTAGACCATTTATTTTCATACCCTTGTGTTACAGTGTCTGACAGAGTGGACATTAAAATGGTATAAAATACCGACAGGTTGTAGGTGTCTTACCTACAACCTGTCGGTATTTTATACCATTTTAATGTCCACTCTGTCAGACACTGCAACACAAGGGTATCTTGGTACAGACCTGAAATCAACTTGGACAACTTCTACTAGTGAGAATGGCTGGATTTGAGAGGGACCTGACCTCCCAACGACTACATTCTTACCTCTACTAGTGACCTACATCTCACCTCCTGGCGGTATATAATGCTCAATCCTGTCACTTTAACTCCATATTGTTTCAGACTATGGAACAATATGACTCAAGAAATCGTAATGACACGATTGCAAATAAACCATGACCGCGGGTTCAATCCCGGCCGGGGGTATGGTTTATGGAACAATACTCTTCTCCAGACTGAGGGACTGACCACCTCAAAACTTCAAGGGTGATGGACTGATTACATCGTCTTCAAGTCTCTTCTGCTTCTATCAACTTTTCTGTACTCGACTGAAGAAGCCTACTGTGTAGGCGAAACGTTTCGAAATAAAGATACCTAACTGTTGCATATGTGTCTTACCTACAACAAGCATATATATATACACACCCCTCTGGGTTTTTTCTATTTTCTTTCTAGTTCTTATTCTTTTTTATTTCCTCTTATTTCCATGGGGAAGTGGAACAGAATTCTTCCTCTGTAAGCCATGCGTGTTGTAAGAGGCGACTAAAATGCCGGGAGCAAGGGGCTAGTAACCCCTTCTGTTGTATAAATTACTAAATTTAAAAAAAGAAACTTTTGTTTTTCTTCTCGGGCCACCCTGCCTCGGTGGGATGCGGCTGGTTTGTTGAAAGAAAAGGAATATATATATATATATATATATATATATATATATATATATATATATGTGTGTGTGTGTGTGTGTGTGTGTGTGTGTGTGTGTGTGTGTGTGTGTGTGTGTGTGTGTGTGTGTGTGTGTGTGTGTGTGTGTGTGTGTGTGTCTGTGTCTGTGTGTGTCTGTGTCTGTGTGTGTCTGTGTGTGTGTATCTGTGTGTGTCTGTGTGTGTGTGCGTATTGAATGAATGTATATACTAGGCTTTTATTAACATTTATAGGCAATATACACACATTGTAGACATTTAATTATACTTACATTGTAGCTTTTACGCTTGTCGGCTACACGAGTCATTAAGGCTGTAATTCACCTGACCAAACTCAATTAAGGATAGTTTAATTTCTGAAATAGAGATTAAAGCAAACACTGGGGTATATATACCCAGAGATATACACCGCTCTCTGTTTATTCTATGCTAGTCTTACATGGCATGTCAACACGTAATTAATGAACATTCAAGTGGTGATATTAAGCTGTTTTTTATATATTATTAATTAAATCTCTGATGTTATTCACTATTATTTATGACTTTACAACAGAGACACTTAATTAAGCTTCATTTCATATTACATTCAATGTTATATTCAATGTTATATTCAATGTTATATTCAATGTTATATTCAGCAAAGATGTTTGAGGAAACAAATGATTTTTGTCATTTGCCAACTGAGATGAGCTGTTACTCGTGTCGAGAATAGAACCAGAGTTCAGAACAGCTGTAATAAAATAGTACCAGAGTTCAGAACAGCTGTAATAAAATAGTACCAGAGTTCAGAACAGCTGTAATAAAATAGTACCAGAGTTCAGAACAGCTGTAATAAAATAATACCAGAGTTCAAAACAGCTGTAATAAAATAGTACCAGAGTTCAAAACAGCTGTAATAAAATAGTACCAGAGTTCAGAACAGCTGTAATAAAATAGTACCAGAGTTCAGAACAGCTGTAATAAAATAGTACCAGAGTTCAGAACAGCTGTAATAAAATAGTACCAGAGTTCAGAACAGCTGTAATAAAATAGTACCAGAGTTCAGAACAACTGTAATAAAATAGTACCAGAGTTCAGAACAACTGTAATAAAATAGTACCAGAGTTCAGAACAACTGTAATAAAATAGTACCAGAGTTCAGAACAGCTGTAATAAAATAATACCAGAGTTCAAAACAGCTGTAATAAAATAGTACCAGAGTTCAGAACAGCTGTAATAAAATAGTACCAGAGTTCAGAACAGCTGTAATAAAATAGTACCAGAGTTCAGAACAACTGTAATAAAATAGTACCAGAGTTCAGAACAACTGTAATAAAATAGTACCAGAGTTCAGAACAACTGTAATAAAATAGTACCAGAGTTCAGAACAGCTGTAATAAAATAATACCAGAGTTCAAAACAGCTGTAATAAAATAGTACCAGAGTTCAGAACAACTGTAATAAAATAGCACCAGAGTTCAGAACAACTGTAATAAAATAATACCAGAGTTCAGTACAGCTGTAATAAAATAGTACCAGAGTTCAGAATAGCTGTAATAAAATAGTACCAGAGTTCAGAACAACTGTAATAAAATAGTACCAGAGTTCAGAACAACTGTAATAAAATAATACCAGAGTTCAGTACAGCTGTAATAAAATAGTACCAGAGTTCAGAATAGCTGTAATAAAATAGTACCAGAGTTCAGAACAACTGTAATAAAATAGTACCAGAGTTCAGAATAGCTGTAATAAAATAGTACCAGAGTTCAGAACAGCTGTAATAAAATAATACCAGAGTTCAAAACAGCTGTAATAAAATAGTACCAGAGTTCAGAACAGCTGTAATAAAATAATACCAGAGTTCAAAACAGCTGTAATAAAATAGTACCAGAGTTCAGAATAGCTGTAATAAAATAGTACCAGAGTTCAGAACAGCTGTAATAAAATAATACCAGAGTTCAAAACAGCTGTAATAAAATAGTACCAGAGTTCAGAACAACTGTAATAAAATAGCACCAGAGTTCAGAACAACTGTAATAAAATAGTACCAGAGTTCAGAACAGCTGTAATAAAATAGTACCAGAGTTCAGAACAGCTGTAATAAAATAGTACCAGAGTTCAGAACAGCTGTAATAAAATAGTACCAGAGTTCAGAACAGCTGTAATAAAATAGTACCAGAGTTCAGAACAGCTGTAATAAAATAGTAATGAAAGTTAAGACACATGTGCAACATCTGGATATCTTTATTGTAGACGTTTCGCCATCCAGTGGCTTTATCAATACAGATTCTAGGACATAATAGGAAGACAGTAGAACTATATACAAAAGATGAGGTAATCAGTCCCTCGGCCTTGGAGTTAGTGTTCACAGCATCGTGGTGGAGGAGAATCTGGAGCAAAGACAAGAAGACTGGCGGTTTATATAGGCGTCAGTGGATAGGGACGGGCAGCAGACGAGGGCAAAGTCACTGGTAGGCGGGATTCCCCAGTGGAAGTAGGTCCTTCCCAAAGAGATGGGTTAGTTGCAGCAGCCGTGAAGGTCTTGTAGATGTCCTCTGAACCAAGATTCCATGATGTTGCAGTGTCTGACAAGTTGTGCAAGAAAGGTATAAAATACCGACAATATACCTTTCTTGCACAACTTGTCAGACACTGCAACATCAT
The DNA here is from genome assembly GCF_038502225.1 of Cherax quadricarinatus. NCBI lineage: Eukaryota > Metazoa > Arthropoda > Malacostraca > Decapoda > Parastacidae > Cherax > Cherax quadricarinatus. Next base: position 20,016 of record NW_027198635.1, on the reverse strand, counting down.
GGAATCTTGGTTCAGAGGACATCTACAAGACCTTCTTCACGGCTGCTGCAACTAACCCATCTCTTTGGGAAGGACCTACTTCCACTGGGGAATCCCGCCTACCAGTGACTTTGCCCTCGTCTGCTGCCCGTCCCTATCCACTGACGCCTATATAACCGCCAGTCTTCTTGCCTTTGCTCCAGATTCTCCTCCACCACGATGCTGTGAACACTAACTCCAAGGCTGAGGGACTGATTACCTCATCTTTTGTATATAGTTCTACTGTCTTCCTATTATGTCCTAGAATCTGTATTGATAAAGCCACTGGATGGCGAAACGTCTACAATAAAGATATCCAGATGTTGCACATGTGTCTTAACTTTCATATTGTCGGTATTTTATACCTTTCTTGCACAAGTGGCATTCACGGCCACTCGGAGGAGGCTACGTGAACGAGCTAAAGCCTCCAGATTAAACCAGATTCCGAATACTGGGAAGACCAGAGTGGCCCGGGAAGAAGACTCGGCAGTAAGCGAGAACGGCCAAAATGGATATAACGACAGTTGTAAGAAGAAATTAGTCCAAAAGAAACGACGAAAGAAGAGGAAGTCGGTGACGGCACAAGCGACAGCAACCACAACCACAACATCTCTCATTCCTCCCCCCATAGCCGAGAGCTCCATCACTGAGAATGATATCAGCAACCCCAAAGACGAATGCTCCCCGACAGATGAGAAGAGGAGTACGGACGTTGTAATCAAAGTTAACCCAAAGAGTGGCAGCCAAATCCACCAGTTTATCGAGGAGAAACAAAAGATATCATTGTCGAAAGAACGTCGCGCTGCGCGAACACTAGGCATCATCATGGGGTCCTTCGTGGTGTGCTGGCTTCCCTTCTTCCTCATGTATGTCATTCTTCCCTTCTGTCCCTCGTGTCCCGAACCCAACGGTAAAGTGACCAACTTTATTGTCTGGCTAGGATATATAAATTCTTCTCTCAACCCCGTCATATACACTATTTTCAACTTGGATTTCCGAAGAGCTTTCGCAAGAATCCTGAGATGTCCCAACGCTGCCACGATATAATACACCATAGTATTTCCCTTCTTATATTGCATCATCTTCATCCTGGACTTCCACAAATAGTGCTACAACATAGCGTGCAGAAAAGCTGTCGAAACCTTCAAGCACCTCGGCATATGAACTTCGCTCACGCTGCGTAGCAGTGTTGAACACTGTCATGGTTTGTTGGAGGGCCTTAAACTACGCTATAAAATAAAAGCGTGATATTATATCAAAGATAATTTGTTTATACTTTACTGTATCTTCAGTGAAGAATATATTAACGTAGTACCGGTTTCAACATATTGTAGAAAACTCTTCATATCAATCACTGACACTAAAGTATTAAAATCAACAAGGTCGCTGAAACTGATAAGACACTGGCTTGCTAACCGAGCATCCGGTGTGTCTGTGCAGTGTGAGAAAAAGTTAATCAGTCTGTATATACATATATGTATAATCTTGTGTAAATAGGGAATTTATTGTGAACAGTAAGAGGAGACAATTGTAAAAGTAGTAGGAGTTACTTTTCTAGAGTGTACTTGTTGGGAACATGACGCATATCTTAGTTTCCATCACATTCACTTACACGTGAAAAAAGTCAGGCCTGATGGGCCCTTCGCAAAACAAAAAAAAGATGCTCATTTTATGTGTTTCACCTCTGGAAAAAATCCAAATTACTGCTTCCCAGTATATATTTATTACTGTGATAATGGGAACAGTAATAATGAAAGGAACTATCTACATCGATGATATAGAGTGAATCTGGTTTATTTCTAACTGACACGACTGAATTTATTTCCTTTTACGAAACAATTATACAAAGTGTGGGAAAATTTTATATAAAAAATAACCAATATATATATATATATATATATATATATATATATATATATATATATATATATATATATATATATATATATATATATATATATATATATATAAACTTAAGGGATGAAGGTTCAGACGCTTGAGAGTAATTACAGTTCTGGAACTTAATCTACGTCTTAATCTTTGATATATTGTAATTTTCTTATTTCATGATGATAATTCATCATCAGAATATTGAAATGGTACATTTTTTCCTAACACAATGAAATCTTTTAGCTAGAGAAATACAGTCAAGAAATACTTGGCTTTGAACAACTATGGAACTTCAAGTTGAAGCAGAAGTCAGACCGAGCAAGTTTTAAACAATAATGTAAGTCACATAGGAAAATAAATACAATGAAACAAAAGCAAGCATACAATGATCACGTCTCGAAAATAAGCATACCAGAGCATTCGTTGCTTCATGTATGTTGCTTCATAAAACCTGAGGCAGCATTGTCCCCATGACAACAATAATGGAAGTTGAGCGATTAACAGAGTATCTTGACATGTGAGGTCATTCAGAGGGTTTGACCCAAAGTTAAATGTAATATAATGCGTCCTGACATCCCCCCTACCACTTTCCTCCTTCCATCTGATGATGATGATAATGATGATGATGATGATGAAATAAGAGAACTGCAACACGTCATGGAATATTAAACTGAGTTACATCTTCCTATTTACATCTCAACACACCTCTGTGTTTTCCACTTAAATCATCTATTGTTTCTATATTATTACTTTATATATATATATATATATATATATATATATATATATATATATATATATATATATATATATATATATATATATATACGTATATGTATGTTTGTGTGTATGCTCAGTCGTATCTGTCAAAATACGCTTGTTTATATGCTTTCAATTATACTATAAATTTATAAATAAAGTTGGAATGCCGTGCTATATACAAATGTTGAAAAGATATGATGACTGAGAGATAGAAATAATACACGGTAGTGTAGTGCTGCTGCTGCTGCTGCTGCTGCTGCTACTGCTGCTGCTGCTGCTGCTGCTGCTGCTGATGATGATGATGATGATGATGATGATGATGATAGCTGAACTTAGCATCTGCAAATGCTTAGAATATAACAGCTGGACTGTTGCTCTTGGCTTGTGGACCTGGCAGCGTGGACTGTTGCCAGGTCTTGTAGAGCAGTTAGTACGGATAGAGGGGAAGGGGGATATTGGGGGGAGGGTGGGAGGGAACAAGGGATGGGAATAGAGAAGGGAGGGAGGGTTGGGGTGGGAGAGAAGTAAACTCAGTACCACACAAGCAGTAGTCAGTCATTCCTCCCAGTTTCCTGTACCCTCACCTTTTTTTTGTTGTGATTCCGTGAGAGAGTTCATCTGGCTTATATGTATACTTGTGTGCTTGTGCCACACAAGTATACATACATGTCGTGTGCTTGTGCCTCACAAGTATACATACATATCGTGTGTTTGTGCCACACAAGTATACATACATATTGTGTGTTTGTGCCACAATACTGTGGCTGGAACAATTCACACATAAAAGAACGCACTTAAGAGAGGAATATTGACGTTTCGGTCTGTTCTGGTCCCTGCTGTGACTTGACATTAGTCCAGGACGGACCGAAACTCGTCATGAAGTTCCTATCCTTAGTGTGGGATTTTCTGGTGAAATTCGTTCTTGTGTATGTTCACGTATGCGTGACAAAATTTATGTGTACATGTATGCATACGTAATGTTGAATGAATGTTTCGTGTGTTCACGTGTTTTTGTGTGGACTCACCTATGTTTTGTTTACTAGAGACTGAGTAATAGTTGCTGTATCTCTTCTGTGTCTTTACCTGTATTGTGTGTCCCCTTGTCATCTTGGTTGTATATACTATTCCCTTCTTCCTCTCTTATTTTCATTATTTTGCACTTAACAGGATCATTTATAGTCGCTACCTTCCTGTTTTTGTCTGTAGTTTATGTCATTCATGAGTCCTCAGTCCTGTGTTTGTGGAATGTTTGCAAACAGCGATTTGAGGAGGGTAAGAGAGGGCTGGCACGGTGAGGAACTCTCTTTCACAAGGCACTTTTCTTTCTCGTTCTCTTCTCCGACATCAAAGTGTGTATCGTAGCATTGTCTCAGCCTTTGTGTGTTGTACCTATGGACTTTCTCTGACTAGGTCATTTATGTATGTGAGAAACAGCAAGGGTCCCATCTCTGACCCTTGGGACACTCCATTTATCACCTGTGTGCACTCATCTCCCATGTATTTTCATCACCCGTGTCCATTCGTCACCTGTGTCCACTCATCATCCGTGACCACTTATCACCCGTGTCTATTCATCACCCGTTTCCTCTCAAAATCCGTGTCCACGCAAAACCTATGTCCACTAATTACCAGTGTCCACTCATTACTCGTGTCCACTCATTACCCATGTCCACTCATCACCCGTGTTCACTCATTACCCGTGTCCACTCATTACCCGTGTCCACTCATCGCCCGTGTCCACTCATCACCCGGGTTCACTCATCATCCAGGTCCACTCATCACCTGAGTCCACTCATCACCCAGGTCCACTCATCACCTGGGTCCACTCATCACCCAGGTCCACTCATTAACCCGGGTCCACTCATCACCCGGGTCCTCTTAACACCCGAGTCCACTCATCACCCGGGTCCATTCTGCTGTCTCTCTTCTTACCTCTGTTTTTTACAATATTCCCCAGATAATCCATTATTCCCGTGTTACTTCTGTCTGCTCTATTAGACTGTGTACGAGCCTCTCTCTCTCTCTCTCTCTCTCTCTCTCTCTCTCTCTCTCTCTCTCTCTCTCTCTCTCTCTCTCTCTCTCTCTCTGTTTGTGTATGGTGTTTCATCTCATAACTCTCGCTTGAGTGTGTGTGTGTGTGTGTGTGTGTGTGTGTGTGTGTGTGTGTGTGTGTGTGTGTGTGTGTGTGTGTGTGTACTTTGTGTGTTTTATGTGTGTGTGTTTGTGCGTGTGTGTGTGTGTGCGTGTACTTTGTGTGTTTTGTGTGTATGTGTGTGTGTGTGTGTGTAGGAAATGTATGTGAATGTGTGTGTATATGTGTAGGAAGTATATGTGAATATGTGTGCTTGTAAGTGTGTGCGTGTGTGTGTGTGTGTGTGTGTGTGTGTGTGTGTGTGTGTGTGTGTGTGTGTGTGTGTGTGTGTGTGTATGTGTGTGTGTTTGTGTGAATGTGATGTGCGTGTGTGTGTGTGTGTGTGTGTGTTTATAACTGTAATTGCCTATTCATATGGATAATCAGTTTCTTTACACGTGTACTCACACACACACACACACACACACACACACACACACACACACACACACACACACACACACACACACACACACACACACACACACACACACAAACTATGGTAAGGGGTCTATATAACTGGGAGGAGGCGTGTCACTGCCTACAGTTAGCTGGGTTATGTAGCATATCAACTCTGGTGACTACGGACCAAAATAACACCCCGTTTGAAGGAGGACGTGGGTGGAGGCTGTGGGTGTGGGCGGTGGATAGCTCTCTTGGGTGACCAGCATCATGGGCTGGCCACCACAGCACTGATGTGTGGCCTGCATCATGGGCTGGCCACCACAGCACTGATGTGTGGCCTGCATCATGGGTTGGCCACCACAGCACTGATGTGTGGCCTGCATCATGGGCTGGCCACCACAGCACTGATGTGTGGCCTGCATCATGGGCTGGCCACCACAGCACTGATGTGTGGCCTGCATCATGGGTTGGCCACCACAGCACTGATGTGTGGCCTGCATCATGGGCTGGCCACCACAGCACTGATGTGTGGCCTGCATCATGGGTTGGCCACCACAGCACTGATGTGTGGCCTGCATCATGGGCTGGCCACCACAGCACTGATGTGTGGCCTGCATCATGGGTTGGCCACCACAGCACTGATGTGTGGCCTGCATCATGGGCTGGCCACCACAGCACTGATGTGTGGCCTGCATCATGGGTTGGCCACCACAGCACTGATGTGTGGCCTGCATCATGGGCTGGCCACCACAGCACTGATGTGTGGCCTGCATCATGGGCTGGCCACCACAGCACTGATGTGTGGCCTGCATCATGGGCTGGCCACCATAGCACTGGTGCGTGGCCTACATCATGGGCTGGCCACCACAGCACTGATGTGTGGCCTGCATCATGGGCTGGCCACCACAGCCCTGATGTGTGGCCTGCATCATGGGCTGGCCACCACAGCCCTGATGTGTGGCCTGCATCATGGGCTGGCCACCACAGCCCTGATGTGTGACCTGCATCAAGGGGTGGCCACCACAGCCCTGATGTGTGGCCTGCATCATGGGCTGGCCACCACAGCCCTGATGTGTGGCCTGCATCATGGGCTGGCCACCACAGCCCTGATGTGTGGCCTGCATCATGGGCTGGCCACCACAATACACTAGTTCAGCAGTGTTAGTGGCCTGCCGTCCCACCTGCGTAACTTACACAAGGCTCCTTCACAACAAACTATATTTAATCTCAGCGCCATCACCGAACTGGGTCGCGCCGGAGACAAACTACGCGAGTCACACAATACAAAATAACCCCTTTTCAAGGTGGTCACACCCAAGACAGTGACCCTTCTCCACCGTGGCCTGATGTACCATTATGGCACTAAGACAGTCTACTTTCCTCCTTAGGAATTCCTCTTTCGCAAACACATTTCTTCGACTCCGGTACTCGACGTGTTTTCTCTTATAACTTTCCCCTCGAGTAGAGGGATTGGCCCCCCAAACTGAGCCCCTAATCGGGGTGCCAATCCCTTCACATATCACTTGAACCCTGTCAAATGTTTCCCTTGTGAATGACTCATGTAAATTATAACTGTTACTCAAATATACTCATTACGGAACGATGTATTGTTTGACTTACCTGCTCTCCCTCTCAGTGTACGAAATGCACACATCCTGTACTGATACCACTAGTGTCTGGCAGGGTGCGAAGGTAATGTCCTCATTCGACATTAATACAACCAGTATCTGGCAGGGTGTGCAAATAATATATTCATCCTGCACTAATACCACCAGTATCTGACAGGGTGCGAAGATATATTCTCATTCGATACTAATAATGCCAGTATCTGGCAGGGTGCGAAGGTAATTGTGGCATGCAAAGAGTACGTAACCTTTATTCGGCGCATGTACACACCCTCATTGAAAGGCTATCTCCCCCAACCAGCGAACCAGGTACTAAGGGATGATAATGGGGCCCCGTAGTTCAATCAGTACCCAGGTTCCATCCAATGAGAAGATGGTTTTGGCAATCGCAGAGGTGATGTGGGTACCACTCACCTGTCTGCCCTTGTCATTCCCATTCTAGAGCTGGTTGAAGCACGGTCTGATCTCTAGTGGCTTCTATTCTGCCTTGCTTACCGTGGAGTGCACAAATACCTATTGTTGTACATAGTATATATAGTGTACGTACTTCTGTTCTAAATTGATGAAGGATAATACAACTCAAAAGTTTTTCTGCTATGTTTATTTTGCTCCCTTTACACCCAAGATAACAGGCCTTTGGGACTCCTGGGTTGTAAAAGTAATATTCTCATTCGACACTAATACCACCAGTATCTGGCAAAGTATGAGGACTATGTACACATGACGGAGTATATACCTGTGCTATTGCAATGGGTACCACTGCCAGATCCACAATAACAGACTTACATGCAGGTTGTAATGATATTGCTGACAACTGACATTGTAAATTTTACAATTCATTTTATAAGTAACAACATTCCTATTAAATATCAAGAACGTCATATTTAAACTAGATCCATGAAGGTGAGGTATTAAATAGTAACAAGTTACTTAGAAGCAACTTTTATTTTCTCTAGGTGACATATGTGCCACAGTAAACTAATTACTTGTGTATCCACGAGTGCAAAACAAATGTCTTTATTTAATTTACTATAAGATTATATATATATATATATATATATATATATATATATATATATATATATATATATATATATATATATATATATATATATATATATATATATATATCATTACGGTGTTAGTGGGATCAGAGACCTTGGGATCATGGGGAGAAAATGCCACACGTTTCCTTAGAGATTTTGGTTCCAGTCTCATCGACACCACCAGGGACCCAATGGCAGCCACTTTCATGTTCCAGCGCCTCAGCGTGGCTATCCAAAGGGAAGATGCTTGCTGCATACTTGGCTCGCGTCCGGCCTCGGAGGAGCTGGAGGAAATTCATGATCTTTGATACATTATACCATTGTATTCATGTTTGTGTTTTCTGTAAATGTATTCTGTTTATTAATAAATGCTCACATAGAATATAAAATATATATGTCGTGGGGTGGTAGGAGAAGAAAATATTCAAACAGCTCCGGGGAGAACCTTGAGTTTTCCCTGAGGTACGTTTATTGTCTTCTCTGAGGATGAGGGTCCCCAGTCCAGCTAAAGAGGTGGTACCTCCCTATATTTTAAATATATATATATATATATATATATATATATATATATATATATATATATATATATATATATATATATATATATATATATATATATATATATATATAAGTGTGTGTGTGGGGGGGGTACCAAATAGGTAAGTCTTGTGATTTTGGCTTAAATTGTAACACTCTTCTTGTCGAGCAAGGCAAGAGAAAATCTGTGTATTCAATATTTTCGCAAAAATCATTCTGAACCTAACGAAAAAAAATATATTTCATTGTGTTTGTTTATTATTAAATTACGGTAAACTTGTCTAAAATATATTTAGTTGAATTAGGCTAAATTAAAATGAGCTTGTTATAATAAGGTTAGATAAGTTTTCTAAGGTTCTTTTGGTACAAAATTATTAATTTTTACATTAACATGAATGAAAATATATATATCTTTAAACGTATAAGAGAAAATTTTAGAAAGGACTTAGCTTTAAATGAGTTCTTGCTAACTGACGAGCTTTACCTATTCGGCACGACATATATATTAGGCTGGAAGTCCAGCCAATAACAAAAATACGATTTAACGTGGACTGTAGGCACAGTGTGTAGATGGCTAGGAAAATTCTAGAGGCAGCCTCTACAACAGAGAAACTTCTCGTAGGACTATTCTGAACTCTCCCGCGACTTCCTACACTAACAACAGCACGGAAGAAGAAAGAATATGAGTTTTAGTAACTCCTACACACACTAATTCTGGCTGAACATGAATTGAACATGACGGTGGAGGAAAGAAGAACCAGGGAAGGATGCTTAGGAGGGGAGGAAACAGGTAGCGGTGTTAAAGATACGTAGGAGCCACAGGGATGTCAGGAAGTATTTCTTCTGCCTTTGAGAGGTCATGAAGTGGAATGACCGCGATGAAGTTATGGAGGCATGTTCTATACATTGTTTTAAGAGCAGGTACGATAGGGTCCATAAGGCTAGAAGGGAGTGAATCTGATGAGCAGGAAGTTAGAAGTAGGGGGGCAGGAGTTAGGACTCGAACCCAACAGTCACATTTAGGTGAGTACATATAGAGGAATACGCGCGCGCACACACACACACACACACACACACACACACACACACACACACACACACACACACACACACACACAAACACACACACACACACACACACAAACGCACGCACGCACACACACACACACACACTACACATTACATTGTTATAAGACTCTCTGCTATTACTAGTCCTGGTGAAGCCTGGCAGGGAAGGAAGTGTTCCAATTAGCGTTAGGAAGGTAGTAAGCCTTAGCCGTTCCAATTACCGTTGTGAAGGTGAACCCTGGACGTACAAAGCCGTGTGTCTATGATGTGTAAATGCCTTTGAATGCTTCGTTATGTTCCTAAATGTCTCTCATTTGCGGGTTTGGCCTTTCTTATTTTGTTTATGCAGGGGTGCGACGTAAGTGATTTTGCCCATTTTTTTCATATTTGGTAGCACCTGTTTTGGCCGCGCCTCTTTGATGACACCTGCTTTGTTGACGCCTGCTTTGATGACACCTGCTTTGTTGACGCCTGCTTTGATGACACCTGCTTTGTTGACACCTGCTTTGATGACACATGCTTTGTTGACACCTGCTTTGTTGACACCTGTTTTGTTGACACCTGCTTTGATGACACCTGCTTTGATGACACCTGCTTTGTTGACACCTGCTTTGTTGACGCCTGTTTTGTTGACACCTGCTTTGATGACACCTGCTTTGATGACACCTGCTTTGTTGACACCTGCTTTGTTGACGCCTGCTTTGATGACACCTGCTTTGTTGACACCTGCTTTGATGACACCTGCTTTGTTGACACCTGCTTTGATGACACCTTCTTTGTTGACACCTGCTGTAGAAGCACCCACTTTGGCAGCACCTGCTTTTGTGGCAATTGCTTTGGCAGCACCTGCTTTTGTGGCAATTGCTTTGGCAGCACCTGCTTTGGTGTCACCTACTCTTACATCACCTGGTTTAGTGGGACTTGCTGTGGCAACATTCTTTTCAACCAGAAGTCGCAGGAAACTGTTTTCTGTAAATTGACTTGCGCAGCATCTTTATATATATATATATATATATATATATATATATATATATATATATATATATATATATATATATATATATATATATATATACATATATATATATATATATATACACGGGAGACCAGCCATAACTGTTATTAAACTTAAGTACGGATGTCTCTCCCACTTCATTGTCTTCGTCGTTCCACTTCATGACCACTAAGACTGAAGAAGTCACTCTTTACCCACAGCATGGGTATTAGATGACTACCTCCCACAGCATGGTGTGCATTGACTACCACCCATTGGATGGGTGTGGAGTGGCAACCATCCACAGGATGGGCGTAGGGGTGACTACCACCCACAGGGTGAGGGGGTGATTACCACCCACAGGGTGTGGGGGTGACTACCACCCACAGGGTGTGGGGGTGATTACCACCCACAGGGTGTGGGCGTGATTACCACCCACAGGGTGTGGGGGTGACTACCACCCATAGGATGGGTGTGGTGGTGATTATCACCACCCATGGGGTCGGCGTAGGGGTAACTACCACCCACAAGGTGGACGTGAGAGTAACTACCACCCACAGGGTGGGCGTGAGGGTAACTATCACCCACAGGGTGGGCCTGGAAGGGTTGCCTAATAAAAGCTACGAAACTTTTCACATTTCTTTCTTATCAGCCCAGAAATGGTAATTATTCTCATCGCACACACGCTGATGAGAAATTTTAAAAACCACAAAACTCCCAAATGAGGAGAATAATAACGCAGAATGAGAAATCTTAACTCTTTCTTTAATTCTCATCGGCCTGTCATCAGAAGTGAGGAAGAGAACTGCTTCGCAGAAGCCAGTCACTCCAGAGGTACACCTGTGTACAGGTCACTCCAGAGGTACACCTGTGTGCAGGTTATTCCAGAGGTACACCTGTGTGCAGGTCACTCCAGAGGTACACCTGTTTGCAGGTCACTCCAGAGGTATACCTGTATGCAGGTCACTCCAGAGGTACACCTGTGTGCAGGTTATTCCAGAGGTACACCTGTGTTCAGGTCACTCCAGAGGTACACCTGTGTGCAGGTCACTCTAGAGGTACACCTGTGTACAGGTCACTCTAGAGGTACACCTGTGTACAGGTCACGCCAGAGGTACGTGTGTGTGTAGGTCACTCCAGAGGTACACCTGTGTACAGGTCACGCCAGAGGTACGTCTGTGTGTAGGTCACTCCAGAGGTACACCTATAGCAGGCCACGTCCTCCTGGGTACACCTGTCTGCTAGACACTCTAGAGTTTCACACCTACAGACCGCATTCAAATCATTATGCACGTCTCAGACAACAGAGAACATAACTAAACATCACCTAATTAGAAGCCCTTGTTCTCAATGTTTTCTTCCATTTAACCTTGTTTCCCAGGTCGACACAATACCATTAACCTTGTTCTACGTGCTCCATACAATACCACTTAAGGTGTTCTCCAAGAACTGTCCATTATTATTTACCATCCAGTAGCTTTACCGGAGACTCGGATTTCACCGATTCTCTCACACTGCTAATTAAACCCAAGCAGAAGATTTCAATACTGAAAAATTAATCGGGGCATGAAAAATTAATTTGGGGCATGAAAAATTAATTTGGGGCATGAAAAATTAATGGGGGCATGAAAAATTAATTTTAGGTGTGATATACCGTCCCCCAAATTTAGATAGGGACCAAGGGAGACTACTATGGGAGGAAATTGTTAGGGCCACAAGGCACGATAATGTAGTAATTCTAGGAGACTTTAACTTTAGTCATATTGATTGGAATTTCTTGACTGGGAATTTAGAATCATACGATTTCTTAGAAGTAGTTCAGGATTGTTTTTTGAAGCAGTTTGTGACAGAACCTACAAGGGGAAATAACCTGCTTGACTTAGTTCTGGCAAACAATGAATCCCTTGTTAATAATTTAGAAGTTTCAGAGGAACTGGGTGCTAGCGACCACAAATCAATTACATTTAGAATTGAATGGAAGTATGATAGTAGGGATAACTCAGTAACAGTCCCAGATTTTCGCTTAGCAGATTACGATGGGCTTAGAGAACACTTATCATCTGTTGACTGGGGTAACGAAGAGAGCTATCAATATGACAGTTTTCTGAACACAATACATGCTGCTCAAAGAACGTTTATCCCTTATAAGGAAATTAGATCAAATAGAAATGACCCAAAATGGATGAATAATAGGCTGAAATATCTACTAGGGCATAAGAAAGGAATTTATAGGCGTATCAAAAGAGGCGAGGGTCATCTTATGAATCAGTATATTGACATTAAGAGGGACATTAAAAAGGGGATAAGAAAAGCTAAAAGGGACTATGAAATTAAAGTTGCTAGGGATTCTAAAACTAACCCAAAAAGTTTTTTCCAGGTATATAGAACAAAAGTCAGAGATAAGATAGGTCCCCTTAAAAATAACTATGGGCATCTTACTGACAAAGAGAATGAAATGTGCTCGATTTTAAATAATTATTTTCTCTCGGTTTTTACACAGGAAGACACTAATAATATTCCGGTAATTAATTTTTATAGTGGATCAGAAGAAGATAAATTATGTAACATCACAGTCACTAGTGAAATGGTTGTGAAGCAGATAGACAGACTGAAGCAAAATAAGTCACCGGGTCCTGATGAGGTTTTTTCAAGGGTTCTTAAGGAATGCAAAATGGAAGTCTGTGAACCATTAACTAATATTTTTAATTTATCTCTTCAAACAGGTGTAGTGTCTGATATGTGGAAGATGGCTAATGTAATTCCTATTTTTAAAACAGGGGACAAGTCGTTACCGTCAAATTACCGCCCAATAAGCCTGACCTCAATTGTAGGCAAATTACTAGAGTCAATTATAGCTGAGATTATAAGAAGCCATCTCGATAAGCATAGCTTGATTAATGATACTCAGCATGGATTCACAAGAGGCCGGTCTTGTCTAACTAATTTATTAACTTTCTTCAGTAAAGCTTTTGAGGCTGTTGACCACGATAAAGAATTTGATATTGTTTACTTAGATTTTAGTAAGGCATTTGATAGAGTTCCGCACCAAAGACTGTTGAAGAAAGTAGCAGCTCATGGCATTGGGGGAAGGGTGCTCTCGTGGATCGAATCATGGCTCACAGACAGGAAGCAGAGAGTGTCCATAAATGGGGTTAAATCCGAGTGGGGATCAGTAACAAGTGGCGTTCCACAGGGATCAGTCTTGGGCCCGTTGTTGTTTATAATATATATCAATGATCTTGATGAAGGAATTACTAGTGATATGAGCAAATTCGCCGATGACACGAAGATAGGTAGGATAATTGATTCAAACGTAGATGTTAGGGAACTTCAGGAGGATTTAGACAAACTCTACTCTTGGTCAGAAAAGTGGCAGATGCAGTTCAATGTAGATAAATGCAAGGTTCTGAAGCTCGGGAGTGTCCATAACCCTAGCACTTATAAGTTAAATAATGTAGAACTTAGCCATACAGATTGCGAAAAGGACTTGGGGGTTATGGTAAGCAGCAACCTTAAACCAAGACAGCAATGCCTAAGCGTACGTAATAAGGCAAATAGATTACTGGGATTTATATCAAGAAGTGTAAGCAACAGAAGTCCAGAGGTCATACTGCAGCTTTATACATCATTAGTAAGGCCTCACCTAGATTATGCAGCTCAATTCTGGTCTCCATATTACAGAATGGACATAAATTCGTTAGAAAACATTCAGCGTAGGATGACTAAATTAATACATAGCATTAGAAATCTTCCTTATGAAGAAAGATTGAAGACTCTTAAGTTACATTCACTTGTTAGACGAAGAATGAGGGGAGACCTGATCGAAGTGTATAAGTGGAAGATAGGTATTAATAAAGGGGATATTAACAAGGTCTTGAGGATATCTCTCCAAGAGAGAACCCGCAGTAATGGATTTAAATTAGATAAGTTTAGATTTAGAAAGGACATAGGAAAGTATTGGTTTGGAAATAGGGTAGTTGATGAGTGGAACAGTCTACCTAGTTGGGTTATTGAGGCTAGGACTTTGGGTAGTTTCAAATTTAGGTTGGATAAGTACATGAGTGGGAGGGGTTGGATTTGAGAGGGACTTGCACATCGGAGCTTGTTTCTTGGGTGGCATTGAAAATTGGGTTGGTCAAATGTTTGTTAGTGGGATGAATTGTAAAGGACCTGCCTAGTATGGGCCAACAGGCCTGCTGCAGTGTTCCTCCTTTCTTATGTTCTTATGTTTAGTGTGTGTGTGTGTGTGTGTGTGTGTGTGTGTGTATGTTTGTGTGTGTGGTGTCTTCTTAGCAATATTCAATTTGGGATGCCACTGTGATTTCTCTTCTCCAGCAGCTGACAGTTGTTTAGCATGTATTACGTTTTGCTTAGCACTTTTGACGATTAAATATGCATTCTTGAGCACCTGAAACGCCCTGAAAGTAATCGGAAAAAATTTATAATTTATATTTCAAGTGTTATGCGTCAACCTAGTGACCTGGTCAGTGTCGGGATAATCAGCGCCGTAACACAGCTGGGGTGTAATGTAGGTAGTGGAAGACTGTCTGTACCAGTGGTCTGTCTTCCTCTCCCACTCCCCGCTCTCTTCCTCCCCCACTCCCCGCTGTCTTCCTCCACCACTCCCCGCTGCCTTCCTCCCCCACTCCCCGCTTTCTTCCTCCCCCCACTCCCCGCTGTCTTCCTCCCCCCACTCCCCGCTGTCTTCCTTCAATAAATGAAAGAAAAAATAAAACAAAAGGAGAAGAAACAGACAAGGCAAAGAGTTGAGTACGTCAAGTGACATCTGGTCTGAAGTCGCAATATTTCACTGAGAAAGGACACAGTTCACATGAAACACTAAACCCACGAGGATAACTCAGCACAAGGTGTGTTAGAGGCTCGATCCAACGTTTCATTTACTGCAAACAGTCTCTGTGCCGTTTATGAGAGCGAGTGTTTCAAGAGGTCTCCTAGCAAAGGGGAACTGTGATTCATATTAGCGATGTTGTGTACTGTGAGACTACCTCGGATGGGAAGCCTTAATTAGTTATTACGTGATCTTAATGGTGCCTTTTCCCTTCTTAACGAGAAAAAAAATCCGTGGAAAGTCAAGAGAGGGATAATTGAAAAGTGTCACTGGTAGAGGATTTAGAGAAAGTGTCACCTGGATGCCGTCATAATGTCACCTGGATGCCGTCGTAATGTGTCATCGAGTGTCACCTGGGCGAAACCTGCGGGGGGGTTGGTAGTGGGTGAAGACAGAGATACAGGTGATGAAGAAAAAGAAGACGAGGAAGACTGCGAAGGGCGCCGGGTTGTCCCAGATCCCACCCAGGACCAGTGTTGTTGGTGGGGTCGTCCCCGTCAGCATGTACACCTCGGCCGCCTCCTCCTCTGCCGAGGTCTCTTCGGCTACCGAACTCTCAAATCGGACCGAACCCGCACCAACAACAGGGGTGTCATCCCCAGGAACCCGGCTCTCAGCCTGATCACCACCTACATCATCTTGACCCCTACCCACACCATCCAGACCCACACCATCCTAACCCACATCCCTACCATCCTGACCCACGCCCACAACATCCTGACCCACACCCACAGCACGGTGCTCTCTTCCCGTCAGGCAACGCCCACATCCAGCACAATACAAACTCATTTAATTCTAACGTATTAGTTGCTTATGGTTTGTAGTTGTGGATAAGCATACAGGATGGATAACGAAAGTGACACAGATGGATGACTAGGGAGTGAGACGGATGCATGAGCAGAAGCTGGGAAAGCAATGTTACAGGATGACTGGAGGGAAGAACAGAAAATCGGAGGGATGGAGAGACGGTGGGTTACAGGCAGAGGAGAGAGAGAGAGAGAGAGAGAGAGAGAGAGAGAGAGAGAGAGAGAGAGAGCAATTGATATTAAGAGTTCATTGATATTAACTTGTTAAATGAAGCATCTGATGTCACCTGAGCGGTGATCATTCTCAATATTTATCAGACTTCTATATTTGTTTTGTTGTCGTGTATATAGAGATGTATTGTTGTTGTTGTTTTGTTATTATTGTTACCTAACCATCATTCAAGGCTCGAGTAACAACTTCATTATTGCCACTTCTAAATTAAAAAAAAAAACTAATCATTTCAATGTAATGATTTTTTTTTAAGTGATAGTCAACATGTCCATAAGTTTTTTTTATTTCTCTTTTAATAGTAATTCAGTTAGAGATTCGGGATACTGAAACCGGTTTCATGTTTCTATTGAAGGATCTCAAATTTCTTCAAGTGCGTTTGTGATATCGCCACTGAGGAGAAACTTTATTTCGTGATTAAAGAAATCGCCAAGATTGGAAAACGCTCAAGATCTTTCACGGGAATAAACTCATCCCAGAGTCTGAGTCCAAATTTATTCATTTTTCCTCATCTTCGACACTGGTTACGGCAGCGAAGCATTTATCTCCGAGAGGTGAGTAAATATATAAGTCAGTTTGGATACGTTCTGTACCCAGCATTTGTTACATAATTTGCTATCTGTATTGCAGGGATGACTGATTAAATTAAAAGAAAGATATCTCTTCTGGCGCAGCTCGTAAACTTCATTGAAGGTCGCAAGTTCATCCATTTTGAGGCGAGGAATTTGATAGACTCACGTGTAATTGCATTATTAATTCTGTTTTACAATAAAAAGTCGACATATCCTTGACGTATCTAAAAATTGTAATATCAGACACACACACACACACACACAGTAACCCTCTGTTATACTGCATCTCAGTCTCCTCTTTTAAATCGGACACTGGAGGTTCCAGCCTCCCGTGTTACACACATTCCACAGTTTTTTTCCAGTTATTTATCTAACATTCATTCTATCAGATCTTTTTGTACATAGTTTTGCCACATTTTATCACGATAAATCAGGGAACGGGTGGGATATGAACCCATGGCAAGTAAATCGTAAAACTCACAAGCCAGTTAACCACTGGGCCAGCTGGCTCTAGTCGGCTTATTATGATTTCGATAGTTACGATGGCGGTTTCGTATGATGGTATGAACTTGACCTGCTTTTGCTGGGGGTTAAGTAACGCTGTATGAAATCATAAGAGAATTTTATTGTTGTTAGACACAAAGGCACAAAATACATTTTACAAGTACTGAGGGAGTTAATCTATCGTGTCGAAATGTTTGGCATCAAGATGTCTAGAACAACAAGACACAATACCGTGAGTGGAACAATACACAATAACCCGCACATGGGTGACAGAAGCTTACGGCGACGTTTCGGACCGACTTGGACCATTTACAAATCACACGGTATTGTCTGACTTTGTAAATGATCCGGGTCGGACCGAAACGTCGTTGGTTATATGTGTACGTCTTGATAATTCCGCATGATTCGGACTACTGTTACTCGACACGTGCTTGTTAGACCCACATTACCAGTGATTGTTAGACCCACATTACCAGTTATTGTTATACCCACATTACCAGTGATTGTTAGACCCACATTACCAGTGATTGTTATACCCACATTACCAGTGATTGTTAGACCAACATTACCAGTGATTGTTAGACCCACATTACCAGTGATTGTTAGACCCACATTACCAGTGCTTGTTAGACCCACATTACCAGTGATTGTTAGACCCACATTACCAGTGCTTGTTAGACCCACATTACCAGTGCTTGTTAGACACACATTACCAGTGATTGTTAGACCCACATTACCAGTGCTTGTTAGACCCACATTACCAGTGCTTGTGTTGTTAGGTAAGACACATATGCAACAGTTAGACAACTTTATTCCGAAACGTTTCGCCTACACAGTAGGCTTCTTCAGTCGAATACAGAAAGTAGGCAGGAACAGTAGAGATGTGAAGACGATGTAATCAGTCCATCACCCTTAAAGTCGTAGAATTTGAGGTTGTCAGTCCCTCGGCCTGGAGAAGTTCAGTTCCATAGTCAGGAACTATCTGAAGATCAAGCGACAGTGCGGAGACTTAAATACTGTCGGAAGGAGAGGTGCAGGGTAGTAGTAGTAGTAGTAGTAGTAGTGAGAGGCAACTGAGAGGTCATGTCCCTCTCAGATCCAACCCTTCTCACTTGAAAAGCTTGTCCAAGGTGTTTTCTGTACCAAGATGCCACGTGTTGCAGTGTCTGACAAGATGAACATCAAAATGGTATATAATACCGACAGGTTGTTAGGTAAGACACATATGCAACAGTTCATCTTGTCAGACACTGCAACACGTGGCATCTTGGTACAGAAAACACCTTGGACAAGCTTTTCAAGTGAGAAGGGTTGGATCTGAGAGGGACATGACCTCTCAGTTGCCTCTCACTACTACTACTACTACTACTACTACCCTGCACCTCTCCTTCCGACAGTATTTAAGTCTCCGCACTGTCGCTTGATCTTCAGATAGTTCCTGACTATGGAACTGAACTTCTCCAGGCCGAGGGACTGACAACCTCAAATTCTACGACTTTAAGGGTGATGGACTGATTACATCGTCTTCACATCTCTACTGTTCCTGCCTACTTTCTGTATTCGACTGAAGAAGCCTACTGTGTAGGCGAAACGTTTCGGAATAAAGTTGTCTAACTGTTGCATATGTGTCTTACCTAACAACCTGTCGGTATTGTATACCATTTTGATGTTCATCTTGTCAGACACTGCAACACGTGGCATCTTGGTACAGAAAACACCTTGGACAAGCTTTTCAAGTGAGAAGGGTTGGATCTGAGAGGGACATGACCTCTCAGTTGCCTCTCACTACTACTACTACTACTACTACTACTACTCTGCACCTCTCCTTCCGACAGTATTTAAGTCTCCGCACTGTCGCTTGATCTTCAGATAGTTCCTGACTATGGAACTGAACTTCTCCAGGCCGAGGGACTGACAACCTCAAATTCTACGACTTTAAGGGTGATGGACTGATTACATCGTCTTCACATCTCTACTGTTCCTGCCTACTTTCTGTATTCGACTGAAGAAGCCTACTGTGTAGGCGAAACGTTTCGGAATAAAGTTGTCTAACTGTTGCATATGTGTCTTACCTAACAACGACGGGGGGGGGGTGTCACACCTCGCCTGAAGTATTCAGTCTGGTCTAGACTCTCTTGGTGGTTGGACGTATTCCAGACAAGAAGTGCCTAAATCTCCCTTATAGGCCCTTGTTGGAAGATCGTCTCTGTCTCATTATTATTGTTAGTTCTGGAGACTCTGTTCACAGAACATTGTATAGACTTAGTGATTTTGGACGTTGTACTGAGGTTGTGTGTTGCATAGACACTCTGAGCAACTCGGGTCCTGAGCTGTAGCTTCTGACCTAACTTGTACTGGTATCTGTGTACTGTCACAGTCGGGGATTTTCTTATGCTGAAGTTAGATTCAGTATTATGGGAGTTTTGTGACTTCTGTGGAGGATCTGCTGATGGTCCCTAATAGCTGTCGTTATATTATCTCCTTGTTCCTGATTCTGTGTCGCAGTTGCTTGTTATATTGCTATTGGGCTTAGCATTCTTTTTATTGTTCAAGCAGACTGTTCTGACTGCCAGTTGGTCA
>NW_027198634.1:37500-41722 GCF_038502225.1 Cherax quadricarinatus | reverse complement strand
TGTGTGTGTGTGTGTGTGTGTGTGTGTGTGTGTGTGTGTGTGTGTGTGTGTGTGTGTGTGTGTGTGTGTACTCACCTAGTTGTACTCACCTAGTTGAGGTTGCGGGGGTCGAGTCCGAGCTCCTGGCCCCGCCTCTTCACTGATCGCTACTAGGTCACTCTCCCTGAGCCGTGAGCTTTATCATACCTCTGCTTAAAGCTATGTATGGATCCTGCCTCCACTACATCGCTTCCCAAACTATTCCACTTACTGACTACTCTGTGGCTGAAGAAATACTTCCTAACATCCCTGTGATTCATCTGTGTCTTCAGCTTCCAACTGTGTCCCCTTGTTACTGTGTCCAATCTCTGGAACATCCTGTCTTTGTCCACCTTGTCAATTCCTCTCAGTATTTTGTATGTCGTTATCATGTCCCCCCTATCTCTCCTGTCCTCCAGTGTCGTCAGGTTGATTTCCCTTAACCTCTCCTCGTAGGACATACCTCTTAGCTCTGGGACTAGTCTTGTTGCAAACCTTTGCACTTTCTCTAGTTTCTTCACGTGCTTGGCTAGGTGTGGGTTCCAAACTGGTGCCGCATACTCCAATATGGGCCTAACGTACACGGTGTACAGGGTCCTGAATGATTCCTTATTAAGATGTCGGAATGCTGTTCTGAGGTTTGCTAGGCGCCCATATGCTGCAGCAGTTATTTGGTTGATGTGCGCTTCAGGAGATGTGCCTGGTGTTATACTCACCCCAAGATCTTTTTCCTTGAGTGAGGTTTGTAGTCTCTGACCCCCTAGACTGTACTCCGTCTGCGGCCTTCTTTGCCCTTCCCCAATCTTCATGACTTTGCACTTGGTGGGATTGAACTCCAGGAGCCAATTGCTGGACCAGGTCTGCAGCCTGTCCAGATCCCTTTGTAGTTCTGCCTGGTCTTCGATCGAGTGAATTCTTCTCATCAACTTCACGTCATCTGCAAACAGGGACACCTCAGAGTCTATTCCTTCCGTCATGTCGTTCACAAATACCAGAAACAGCACTGGTCCTAGGACTGACCCCTGCGGGACCCCGCTGGTCACAGGTGCCCACTCTGACACCTCGCCACGTACCATGACTCGCTGCTGTCTTCCTGACAAGTATTCCCTGATCCATTGTAGTGCCTTCCCTGTTATCCCTGCTTGGTCCTCCAGTTTTTGCACCAATCTCTTGTGTGGAACTGTGTCAAACGCCTTCTTGCAGTCCAAGAAAATGCAATCCACCCACCCCTCTCTCTCTTGTCTTACTGCTGTCACCATGTCATAGAACTCCAGTAGGTTTGTGACACAGGATTTCCCGTCCCTGAAACCATGTTGGCTGCTGTTGATGAGATCATTCCTTTCTAGGTGTTCCACCACTCTTCTCCTGATAATCTTCTCCATGATTTTGCATACTATACATGTCAGTGACACTGGTCTGTAGTTTAATGCTTCATGTCTGTCTCCTTTTTTAAAGATTGGGACTACATTTGCTGTCTTCCATGCCTCAGGCAATCTCCCTGTTTCGATAGATGTATTGAATATTGTTGTTAGGGGTACACATAGCGCCTCTGCTCCCTCTCTCAATACCCATGGGGAGATGTTATCTGGCCCCATTGCCTTTGAGGTATCTAGCTCACTCAGAAGCCTCTTCACTTCTTCCTCGGTTGTGTGCACTGTGTCCAGCACTTGGTGGTGTGCCCCACCTCTCCGTCTTTCTGGAGTCCCTTCTGTCTCCTCTGTGAACACTTCTTTGAATCTCTTGTTGAGTTCTTCACATACTTCACGGTCATTTCTTGTTGTCTCTCCTCCTTCCTTCCTTAGCCTGATTACCTGGTCCTTGACTGTTGTTTTCCTCCTGATGTGGCTGTACAACAGTTTCGGGTCAGATTTGGCTTTCGCTGCTATGTCATTTTCATATTGTCTTTGGGCCTCCCTTCTTATCTGTGCATATTCGTTTCTGGCTCTACGACTGTTCTCCTTATTCTCCTGGGTCCTTTGCCTTCTATATTTCTTCCATTCCCTAGCACACTTGGTTTTTGCCTCCCTGCACCTTTGGGTAAACCATGGGCTCATCCTGGCTTTTTCATTAATCCTGTTACCCTTGGGTACAAACCTCTCCTCAGCCTCCTTGCATTTTGTTGCTACATATTCCATCATCTCATTAACTGGCTTCCCTGCCAGTTCTCTGTCCCACTGAACCCCGTTCAGGTAGTTCCTCATTCCTGTGTAGTCCCCTTTCTTGTAGTTTGGCTTCATTCGTCCTGGCCTTCCTGCTTCTCCCTCCACTTGTAGCTCTACTGTGTATTCGAAGCTTAAAACCACATGGTCACTGGCCCCAAGGGGTCTTTCATATGTGATGTCCTCGATATCTGCACTACTCAAGGTGAATACTAAGTCCAGCCTTGCTGGTTCATCCTCTCCTCTCTCTCTTGTAGTGTCCCTTACGTGTTGGCACATGAAGTTTTCCAGTACCACCTCCATCATCTTAGCCCTCCATGTATCTTGGCCCCCATGTGGGTCCAAGTTCTCCCAATCGATCTCCTTGTGGTTAAAGTCACCCATGATCAGGAGCTTTGCCCTGCATGCATGAGCTCTTCTGGCCACTCTAGCCAGTGTGTCAACCATCGCTCTATTGCTCTCGTCGTACTCTTGCCTTGGCCTCCTGCTGTTCTGTGGTGGGTTATACATCACTGCTATTACCACCTTGGGACCTCCAGAGTGAAGTGTTCCCACTATGTAATCACTTTCTTCTCCGCTGTCTCCTCTCTCCAGCTCATCAAAATTCCAGCGATTTTTGATCAGCAACGCCACTCCTCCACCCCCCCTGTTCCCTCTGTCTTTCCTCAGGATTTGGTATCCCGTTGGAAAGATGGCATCTGTTATCATACCTGTAAGCTTGGTTTCTGTGAGAGCTATGATGTCCGGTGATGCTTCTTTGACTCTTTCATGCCACTCCTCCCACTTATTTGTTATTCCATCAGCGTTTGTGTACCATACCTTCAGTTTCCTTTCCAACACTGTGGTTTGGGGGGCCTGTGAGGGTGGGAGACCTGGTGGCATACTGTGGGATTCTATAGCTCGGTGTTGGGTGGAGGCTGTGGGTATGGATTGTAGTGTGTGTTGGGATGGTGTGATAGGTTGTATGGTTCTGAGAATAGTTGTGTGTGTGCTTGCCCTTGCTGTTCTGTTCTGCTCTGACTGACCTCTGCTGGTTCCCTCCTTGTCTCTTTTCCTAGCTCCTTTCGCTTTTTTGTCCTCTCCCTCAGCTGCTGTCGTTCTGATTTTGTTCTGTCTCTGTCTAGGAACACCCTCTTGTACTCTTCCGAGTATTTCAATCGTGGTTTCTCTTGGAGGATCCTGTTCCGCACTGTTTCCGTCCTGAGAATCAGCTTGATTGGTCGGTTTCTCCCCTTCGAGTACCCCCCTATTCTCTGAAAATTTACAATCTCGTCCATCTCTTCACCTATTTCCGTGATGATTTTCTCAATCTCCTTTCTTTCTTCCTGCTGCCTTTCAGTGTGTGTCCTTTCCTCTCTCTCCTGAAGCCCATGGATAAACACTGATTTTGCCCTTTCTTCCTCCCATTGCCTCACCCTCTGTGACTCTGGATCCTGCCTGTATGTGGTCAGTTTCTCCCTTGATTTTTCCAGTGGCTCTTGATAGCCTGGTTGTGCCTCAGCATTCGACCTATCACCCTCTCCATCTGCAACCAGCTGATCTTCCCTTTCACTCCTTGGTCCTCCTTGGCAGACTGATATGACCTTAGCATAATTCATAATTCCTTCCTTCCTGTTCGGCCTCGCAGCTTCATATGCTGTGTCTTCTCTGGTCACTGCCCCTGTAACTCGCTTCAGCCTATTTATCTCAACTTCTAGGACCCTTATCTTGGCTACTGCAGTTTCGACTTGTGCCTCCCAATTCTTTGTCTCCTTCTCCAACCTCTTTTCCAATTTCACAGAGAGCTCTTTCTCCATTTTTTCAGAAAGCTCTCCTAATTTTCTCTCCCACTCTTGTTCCATCCTTTTCCACTGCTCCTCCATCCACTCCTCCCTACCAGAACCATTCTCATCTGATCCTTGGTTCCTGCGAGTCCCCACCATTTTTTTTTTTTTTTTTTTTTTGAGAGAAGAGAGAAGGGAAAGGTTTTTTTTTTTTTTTGAGAGAGAGAGAGAGGGGAAGGGAAAGGTAGAGGGGGAGAGAGAGTGAAGGGAAGAGTAGGAGAG